>NC_086446.1:283248359-283548359 GCF_028390025.1 Pseudophryne corroboree
CAAGATATTGGCCTCTTAAATTAGTGATAAGCCCGATAAATGGGCAAGTTTTCTCCTTTGAATTGTACCAAGTTGAAGTCTTTGTTCTAGGCATTCCTCGGCAACCCAGCCCCCTTCTCACTCCATATGGGAGGCTGGTAAAAGTGGTTCTCACAGAATTTTAGCCAGTTCACCCCAGCTGTGATCGAGGTTTGGCAATACATCCATCTGCCCTTGCAATTCAAAGGCCAATCCCGACTGCTGCTTTTGATTCACATCCTATAGATATATTTTCATTTTCCGTTCACCCCATATTGCCTTCCATTAGAGCAGCGTGGGACTTCATTTACCATATTGATCTCTGACATGTTTGTGTCACCGACCGAGTACAGGAGGAGAAGTCTACCATGTATTGCAGTGAATCTGCAGGACAGATAAAAAGTACGTTCTATAAAACAGTTTTCAGGTCTGTGGGACAATTGGGGTTTGTGGGAGAGTAGACAAAAAATAAATAAACAGAGATGCCTGACATTTTATTTGCGTAATATGCCTATTTGTCATTACATTCTAGAATTAAAAATAAAATGCCTCAAATAATGTATAAACAGTTATATCTTATGCGGTATTGGATGGCAGCAAAGTTTCTATAAGAAATCATCAGCAGGAGCAGCATTCATTTACGAACTACAATGGATTCAGAAAGTAGGTGGATTGGGTTGGTTATGAGTGACCGGCACTTGGGATCTTGACGGACACCATAACGACACTGGTATTCCGGGGATTAGAATGCCACTGGGAGGGCGAGTGCAAAGAAGCCCCTTGCGGGCTCGCTGCACTCGCCACACTATGTACTCGGTGGCGAGCTAAGCACGTAACAGGTTCTATTCCCTCTCTATGGGTGTCGTGGACACCCACGAGTAGGAATAGTTCCTGTTAATCGGCATGCCGACTGTCGGGATTTCGAGGCGGTGGACTGTAGGCGTCGGTATTGTCAACGGCGGTCTCCTGACTATGGCTAACCCTCTGGGGATGGCGGCTATGGCTAAACCTTGGGGGATTTCAGCTATGGCTAACTACACCCCTGGTGCCTAACACTACCCCCCACCCAGGCCCTAACCCGTACCCCAATACATACCTTCAGGATGTCGGCTGTTGGTGTTCCGGCGCCGGTATTCTGAGTGGTGTCGGGATTCCAGTGTCGGACACATGCCTGCCAGCATCCCGACTGCCGCACTAAAGTGGGATGTATTAATTAAAAATAAGAGAAAAGCCCCTGCTAGGAGGAGAAATTTATTTTTATATGTACTGTATATCTCTTAATTGTTTACTATGTAGCATATACAGTATATCTGTTACGAATTATGCTACCAACAAACTAAGAAATTACATAATGTCAACATCAAAATTCTGACAGTTATGATGTTGACATAGTTAAAATGTTGACATCTGTAAAATCTGTAAACCGTTAACATGTTGACATTCATCATACCGACACCTATGAGATGTCGACATAGTCAGAATGTCGACAATTCATTTGTATTGTATCACTAACCCCTAAACCTAACTCTGACCGTAACCCCTAAAGGTAACCCTAACGCTGATTTCAACATTTTCACTGTCAACGTGTAATATGTCGACATTTTGGGCATGTCATCCCAAAATGTCGACATATTACATGTTGACAGTGAAAATGTTGACATCAGCGTTAGGGTTACCTTTAGGGGTTACGGTCAGAGTTAGGTTTAGGGGTTAGTGATACAATACAAATGAATTGTCGACATTCTGACTATGTTGACATCTCATTGGTGTCGGTATGATGAATGTCAACATGTTAACGGTCAACAAAACATATCAAACCCCTCTGAATGACTTTATAATCAATGCAATAATTTTTACCCACACTAAATGATATGCGGGAAATTAGATGACTAACTGTAACAATAGAAAACAAGAGTGCCACAGTTGTGACAATGACATTTGTAAATATTATATATTGTTTTATAGGAATTGTGATGGGCCCATATTGCTCAGTCCTTACCCTTGCGTAAGTGGCAGGTACATTGTGCAAGATATCCTAAATAGAATAACATCAGGCCACTGGTGTCCCGGGTTGAGCAACTAAATCACTTCCGGTCTCACTGCACCGTATTAATTCTGTTGAAATGAAACCACACAAACAGGCTGATAGCAGTTATTTGAATTTTTCTGTATCATTATGCCATTACTGAAATTTGAGACCATATGCTGCTTTATTGAGCTAATTCATCATTTGTCCAATATTATGTGAGGTAATTGCACAGTTTAGAGCTAGATTAAGTCATGTGTCTAGTTGGCATATAAAACAGTCCTAATAGCAGAGATATACATTTCTACATTGAGGGACATATTTGGGGATATTGAGGGTATTTTGCTGGAAATCTACTGAAAACAGATGTTTTCAGGTAAGCCCACAGAAAAAGATGCCCTCGGTCATGTGACCGACACCACTCATGAGACCAGCGCGGACCGCCGACAGCCGGAATGCCGAAGGTGAGTATTGGGGTTCAGGGTTAGTGTATGGCCCAGGGGGAAGGGTTAAGGTTAGGCACTTGTGGGGGGGTTAGGCACTAGGAAGGGGGGTTAGCCCTAGCCCTCCCTCGCACCCGAGAGTTAACCATAGCCGCCACCCCTGGAGGGTAAGCCATAGCTGTCACCCCCTGAGGGTTAGGGTTTTCAGTAGGGGTATGGGTGGGGATGGGGGGTGGAAATACGTGCGCCCTTCAATGTCGATATGATATGTATTCCCACAGAACACAGTATACCCAGGATTTAATGAGTGTATGCCGAAGCAGATACAGTGTCAGCCTCCACTTCCGATTACAAAAACAGCTTTCATAGGTTTCTATGGCTGTTGCTGACATATAAAATTTACGAAGTTCTGGAATGTAAAGAAATCTGGAATTAGGACCTACTTCAGACTGGATTGCTGCAGCTGCAGCGATCGCAGTCTGAAGCCCTTTGTGGAGTGCGCCCGTGCAGCGGGTGCACACCCCGAGAGCCCAGTGAGATGCTAACAGCATCTCAGGGTTGCGATCGCCTCTGCTTGATTGACAGGCAGAGGCGGTCATGGGGCGGGAGAGGGCGTGCCAACAATGTTAGAATGCCCTTGGCGGGGTGCAGTTCGGACAACGCAGGTGTGTGACATCACATGGCGGCTGCATGACATCACAGGCAGGGAGGTAGCTACTCGACAGGTGCAAAAGCATCGCCGCTGTGCGATGCTTTTGCACCCTTGCAGAGGGGGGAGGATAGGGCCTGACATGTGGAGCAGACTAGCCCTGTGCTGGGCGTCCCAACCACATGTCAGAGAAACTGATCGTAGATGTGCGAAATTTAGGACATCTAAGATCAGATCTGAATCACCCCCTTAGTCCTGGTAGCTAATGCTGTGCTGTGCATGAGTGCTGCGGGTGCATACTCGCATGATAAGGGGGCATGGGCACGACATAACAGGGTGTGCCATAAGTCACAGGGGCCTTGCCTTGCAGCACGCCCTCATCTCTCTGCATGCTGGGCAGCCGAGTAGAGCTGCTTGGCCAGCCCTTATTTCTGTGTGCTAGGCAGAGCAGCAGGAGACTGCGCTGTTTGGCCAGGCACGGTCTCTGTGCATTGCCGGACCGGTCCATCAGGCCATCAGCCCTTCTGGCATTTGTGAGAAGCCTGTGGACTACTGCATTTTTACTGGCGAGGGATCGCTCACTGCCAGCCTGTACTGGTTGTCCATGTGCTTTCGGCTAGCAAGGTTCCTACCTGGGAGTAAAGTTATAGCCATAGCTATCACTTTGCGTCTAACTTTTTACTAGGACAGGACTTTTTCGCAAACTCTGTCCAGGCCCTTGAGGCATAGTAAATGCAAGCACTAATTTGCATTGCTGTATTGGGATTGCCAACAAAAATATCACACCTCAACAGCATTTTAAATGCGAATGTTGTCAACTATGTCCCTAAAACAGTAATCAATATGATTTTTATGCTATTCAGTAACCACAAAACATATTTATAGTAAGACCCTCCTTAACTCCTTGACGAGCGGGTTCGGTTCTAAGAGAACCGAACCCCCCCTGAACCTAGGGGATCCGGGGCCATCCGAGCCACAGCTCGGATGTCCCTGTCTGCCCCGGATCCCCAATCAAGGCAAAACCTCAGGATTCCATTGTCGGATCCTGAGGTTTTGCCTCGGACGCTGGTCTCCATAGTATCTATGGAAGGCCACTGATTGGCTGAGAGAGCTGTCTGTCACGGCTCTCAGCCAATCAGCATTTCCCCATAGGCTGCAATGGCCCCAAGATGGATGCCCCCACAGCGCTAATAGTGCCGCGGCCCGCACTGCTGACACCAACGCCCACAATGCTAACACCGCCGCCCGCACTGCTGACACCGCCGCCCACACTGCCGACACCACCGCCCGCACTACCGCCTGCACTGCCGACACTCCCTCACTGCTGACACTGTCGTCACCCCTGCTCTGAGGACACTTCCAGCACTCCCATACTGCTGAAACTGCCGGCACCCCTGCACAGAGGACACTTCCGGCACTCCCACACTGCCGACACTGCCGCATCCCTGAACTCCTGCACTGAGGATACCTCTAGCACTCCCGCATTGCCGACACTTCCGGCACCCCTGCACTGAGGACACTTCCGGCACTCCCATACTGCCGACACTGCCACACCCCTGAACTCTTGCACTGAGGACACCTCCAGCACCCCTGCATTGCAGACACTGCCGGCGCCCCTGCACTGAGGACTCTGCCAGCACTCCTGCACTGAGGACACTTCCTGTACTCCCGCATTGCCAACACTGTTGGCACCCCTGCACTGAGGACACTGCCAGCACTCCCACGCTGCCGACACCCTGCACTGGGGACACTGCCAGCACTCCTGTACTGAGGACACCTCCCACACTGCCGACACTGCAGGCACCCCTGCACCGAGGACACTTCGGGCACTCCCACACTGCTGGCACCCCTGAATTCCTGCACTGAGGACACCTCCAGCACTCCCGCATTGCCAACACTGCTAGCGCACCTGCACTGAGGACTCTGCTAGCACTCCTGCACTGAGGATAACTCCGGCACTCCCGCATTGCCGACACTGCCGGCAACCCTGTACTGAGGACAGTGCCGGCACCCCTGCACTGAGGACACCTCCAGCACTCCCGCAATTGCCGACACTGCTGGCACCACCACACTGAAAACCCTGCTGACAACCCCGCACAACCCTCTGTCACAGTAAGTGCACTATTGGTGTATCTAACTTGCACTGTAACCCATGCTGTATCTGACCAACACTGTATCCGACCCACATTGTATTTGACCTGCACTGAAACCCATGCTGTATCTGACCTGCACTGTAACCCATGCTGTATCTGAACAACACTGTATCCGACCCATATTGTATTTGACCTGCACTGAAACCCGTGCTGTATCCTACCTACACTGCACCCGACCCACATTGTATTCGACCCGCACTGTATCAGATCAACACTGTATTTGACCTGCGCTGTATCCAACCCACACTGTATTCAACCTGCGCTGTATACAACCCACACTGAGTCTGACCTGCGCTGTATCCAACCCACAGTGTATTTGATTCACACTGTAACCTGCACTTTATCCAGCCCACGCTGTATCTGACCCACAATATATACAACTCACAATGTATGCGACCCATATTGTATCTGACCTGCACTTTATCTCGCACTGTATCCGACGCGCACTGTATCTGACCTTGCAATGTAGCCAACCCTCACTGTATGCAACACACACTGTATCCAACCTGCACTGTAGCCTACACTGTATCCAACCCACACACTGTATCCAACCCACACTCTGACCTGCACTGTATCTGACCTGTACTGTATCTTGCACTGTATCCAACATTGCGCTGTAGCCAACGCACACTATATCCAACCCGCACTCTGACCTGCACTGTATCCAACTTGCATTGTGTGCGATCTGCACTATATCCAACCCGCACTCCAACCTGCACTGTATCCAACTTGCATTGTGTGCGATCTGCACTTTATACAACCTGCAATGAATTCCATCTACACTGTATCCGACCTGCCTTGTATCCACTTGCACTGTATCTGACCCACACTGTAACCTGCATTGTACCCGACCCGCTTTGTATCCAACCTGCACTGTAACCTGCACTGTGTCTAACCCACACTGTATCCGACCAGCACTGTAACCTGGTCAGTATTTAACTGTGTGTCCCAAAGTATTCTGCACTGTCCTACGCAGGTACGGAATGCTGTTTTTTTGAGATTAGGGAGAATTTGGGGAGCTGCTCGAGAAAATGGCTGATTGGGGCTTTACATGGGCACAGGGTGCCAGTCATCAGTGACCCAGGGCCCCCAGGAGGGAGGTACAGACTGGGCACTGAGAATAGGCATGTGCTGGGGGCATGTGCACATGTGTAGGGGGCATCAATGTCCACTGTTGCTATTTTACACATGGTTTAGGTTTTTTTTTTAATTTGCTGTTTGGTAACTACTTCAGAGCAATGATATTGAACACACGATTCTGACGAAATTTCTGTGTTGGATTGTTTTCTATTGGTTTGATTGGTTATTGCTAATACAGTACTAATTTGTAAAACATTTTTAAACAGAAATAACTGCCGTGTGTTTGTGCCGCTGCTCTGTTGCTTAGTTTAGCCAGCCAGGCTTTGGCCTATGTTGGTGAACAATGGGGGTAATTCCAAGTTGATCGCAGCAGGAAATTTTCTAGCAGTTGGGCAAAACCATGTGCACTGCAGGGGGGGCAGATATAACATGTGTAGAGAGAGATAGATTTGGGTGTGGTGAGTTCAATCTGCAATCTAAATTGCAGTGTAAAAATAAAGCAGCCAGTATTTACCCTGCACAGAAACAAAATACCCCACCCAAATCTAACTCTCTCTGCAAATGTTATATCTGCCCCCCCTGCAGTGCACATGGTTTTGCCCAACTGCTAGAAAATTTCCTGCTGCGATCAACTTGGAATTACCCTCAATATTGTGAGGTATGAGGTGGTTAAAATTGACTGGAAATGAGTGGAGATTAATGTTATTGAGGTTAACAATACTGTAGGATCAAAATTACCCCCAAATTCTGTGATTGTAGCTGTTTTTATGTTGTTTTTTTAAATCGTCCAGATCCAAAACCAAAACCAAAACACGAAAGGGTGGTTTTGGCAAAACCAACCGAAAACCAAAACACGAAAGGGGAATTAAAACCAAAACACAAAAAGTGCCCGCCGCACATCTCTATTAATGACAGGGTGTCTTTTATACCTCAATGCTCAGACCCAGCTTTGACTGTCAGCTTTCCTAATTTTGTATAATTAATAATGATTTTACTACTTAAAATTGAAAGAGCTTTCCTCATACAGGCCTATCTCTCTTCTCAACCAAGACCTCAAATTTTTTACAAAATTTCTTGCACTACATCTTCAATCTATCCTACCTATGCTTTTACATCCTGCTCAAACAGGCTTTCTCAAAAATCGCCATTCGGCAAACAATGTCAGAACACTTTTATCAGTTATGTTAAAAACACACCAAACTAAAAGCAAAGATACCATGGTAATAAGTTGTGACAAAGCATTCTATCACGTTTCTTGGACACACCTAATCAATATAATCCAAATTCAGGGCTTTGGTTCGGAATTCATACATGTTTTTCGGACCTTATATCACTCACCCACAGCTTTTTTAACCATAAACAATTATAATATGCGCACTTATCTCGGGTCATGCAACAAGGTTGCCCACTTTCACCATTATTGTATAATATAGTCTTGACCCCTCCTTAGACACTTCTTAAATTAAACTAGATGGAAATGTATCCAAATGGCACATTCCGAAATTAAATTTTCAGCATTTGCTGAAATTAATTATACCAAGACGGAGGCCTTACCTTTTTTTCCTGAGGCAAAATTGGGTTGGGGCAGCTCCTTTCCTTTTAAGTGGGCGGCTAGAACGGGCATCACATATCTAGGAATTAAGATACTTCCCCACCCATCTCAACTATATAAACTAAATTTTGACCCTCTTTTTCTAAGACATTTTTGGATTTCACGAAATGGGCTCATATTCCTTTATCTTATCTAGGTAGATGTCACCTCTATAAAATGATCTGCTTTCCAAGACTGTTATATGTGGTACAAATGTCACCAATCATTCCTCCAAAGAAAAACCTAATGAAGTTGAACAAAGAATTAACGAGATTCATCCGGGCAGGGAAGCGTCCAAGAGTATCCTTGTTTAAAATGCAACAAAAAAGGGAAATGGGTGGTGTAAATCTGCCCTGTTATAAGAATTACGCTATTGCTGTCAGCTATACTGTAGAATAGCGATAGACTGGAATATTGGAACTGACACTTTTACTAAAAGACATGTTGAACAAGCATTTCTACCGGATTTGAATTTAGTATACAGTACCTACTACATATGGCACAACAATCGTTTTGGCTAAAGATAATATCTTACTATACTCAACCTGTATGGCTTGGAGACTGGTTCGAGCTAGTTTAAAAATGTCTATTTTCCTCCCACTTTGGAGTAATCCATGTTTCCCTCCCAGTAGTTCATCTCTACTGTTTAAAACATGGCACTCTGGTGGTCTCGGGTATATAGCCCATTTTCTAGCTTTAGTCTCCTATACCCTGCTCACTCACTCACTCACTCACTCACTCACAGTAAAAAATAAAAATATCCCCTACTTCATATACCAATATTTGCTTACATGCAGGCAGTTAGTTATGTACAAACACTGGCCCTCATTCCGAGTTGTTCGCTCGGTATTTTTCATCGCATCGCAGTGAAAATCCGCTTAGTACGCATGCGCAATGTTCGCACTGCGACTGCGCCAAGTAACTTTACTATGAAGAAAGTATTTTTACTCACGGCTTTTTCTTCGCTCCGGCGATCGTAATGTGATTGACAGGAAATGGGTGTTACTGGGCGGAAACACGGCGTTTCAGGGGCGTGTGGCTGAAAACGCTACCGTTTCCGGAAAAAACGCAGGAGTGGCCGGAGAAACGGTGGGAGTGCCTGGGCGAACGCTGGGTGTGTTTGTGACGTCAACCAGGAACGACAAGCACTGAAATGATCGCACAGGCAGAGTAAGTCTGGAGCTACTCTGAAACTGCTAAGTAGTTAGTAATCGCATTATTGCGAATACATCGGTCGCAATTTTAAGAAGCTAAGATTCACTCCCAGTAGGCGGCGGCTTAGCGTGTGTAACTCTGCTAAATTCGCCTTGCGACCGATCAACTCGGAATGAGGGCCACTATTACTGAGTCTATGTGAAAGTGATAAACTGTGCAGTTTAGACAGAATGTTATGTGTCAAGCTCGACACTCCCCTTTCTACGGCTGACATCTATGCACAATGTTGCCCACAGCTTATTACAGATGTTGGCACAACAGGATTGTTGAAATGGCAAATAGAGCTTCCTAATCTTGTTATGGGGTATATCTTTGAGCCTATATTCAATTAAATAAATGTCTGGTTTCAACGTCATATACACCAACATTTTTTACATAGATCATACCTGACTATCAAACTTAAATTCCTCATAGGAACTGCCCCTAACTCAAACTGCTACAAATGTGGCACACCTGAGGCTGATATGGGGCCTAATTCACAATTTCTGCTTGTTAACAGAAACTGCTCCTGTTCTTGATCGCAGCAGCTGCGTGTGACATCATGCAGCCGCCATGATTACGCCCCCAACATGCCCCCGTTTGCCCCCCCGTTCGCGCCACACCGCCCCCAGAATGCTCCGTCTCCTCCCTGGAAATGGAGCGTCGCCTTCCCCTACGCCCCACGCCCACCTCTGCCTGGTTGACAGGCAGAGATGATTGCATTTTCTGTCCGTCCGTCCCCCCGCAGAAAGTGCTGGCGCATGTGCAGGATGGGCACTGCGCATGCACCCGCGGGGCAATGGTAAAAAATCTGGTTGGATCGTGATTTGCAGTATTCAATTAGCGGGCGATTCTGACAGGTTTTGACCGTTTTCGACAATGTTGATTTTACTTTTTTTGAAGCCGGATCAGCATTGTCGAAAACAGGCCAAAAAACTGTTGCAAGTGGCCTCGAATTTGACAAAATACGTGGATCCACGGCTAATCCACCAATCCATGTGTTTTCCGACAAGTCGGAAAAACGGCAGCATCATTGAATAGGTCGAATCCAGATTCGTCCAAAAAAAGTCGGAAACTGCTGTCTTTCCGACTTGACAGCAATTCTGACTTCTGTTGAATAGACCCCTATGTCTGCCACACTTTTGCTTCTCTTTGTGTGATTTTCTTGTTATACCCAATCAAACGATGTATATGTCATTTATGCTAACCTGTCAATGAAAAATTAAAAAAAAATTTTTTGAAAGAGGTATAGTTATTCAGTAATGACATCATGGCACATAACAGTCGAAAAAGTAGTCTAATTTTATAATGTTCATGTGCTTAAAAAACTAATCTCCCTTCATCATCAGGTAACACTGATTAAGTGTTATGCACTCTGTATGTGCATATAAACAATTTTGTAGAAGGGGAAAAAATGGAAGGCTTCATAGTCCATTAATAATTTTTCTTTAAATTTGTACCAGATATTAATATAAAAACAGCTTTGTACAGTCTCACTGACTCACAGTGTGCCAAGTCACGATCCAATGCCTTTCTTCGCAGGACTTTGGAGGCTGGCTTATCACTGAGCAGTAGCAAGTACAGTATAAGTTAGCAATGTTTAGTATCTACTCTCATGCCATGGGTTGGTCCTGACCTTGACATTGATTGGGGACAAAGCTTGGTCTGGCTGGAGGTAGGGAGCAGCCTGCAGCCTGAGGTGTTATGTGCCCCTGGTGCTAGCAGAGCCAGAGGAGCCTGAAAATGCACTGGTGTTGCGCCCCACCATGCACTAGTATGGTACTTTGCACTTGCACTTCACCACTTCTGACTGCACCCACTTTCCTTTGCCCTGGCCTTTCAACTCTTATGGGCCACCCTCTCCCCTTGTAGCCAAGGCCCTCTCCTTTTGGAGAGGGCTGAAGGTTTTTCGTTCCCCAGGGTGAAGCTTCAGCCGTTCCTGGGGAGAAAGGGACGACCCCGAGCCGTGAGGCAGGGGGAAATCTAAAGACCCTTGCCCCCTGAGGGGCCTTTTGTCTCTGGGGGTCGGGATTCAAGGGGTCCCTCTGCACTTTGGCAAGGGGGGACTAGAAGATCCTTCTTCCCCTTAGTAGGCCTTTTGGCTCTGAGGGGTTGAAGAGTAACAGGACCCTTCTCCTTTTGGGGAGAGTCCAGGGTCCTACGACCCAGCACGGTTTTTGCACTGTCCACTCGGTGACGAAGCCACACACCTCAAATTAAAAAAAATGCAATGTGCTTTCACTTTTTTTTTGCACTTCACTACACCTTTATATGTTTTTTGTGTGTTGTCACGTTTTTGTAGGTGTTAAGGTTAGACCCTTATGGGCCACCCCCTCCCCTTGAAGCCGTGGTCCTCTCCTTTTGGTGAGAGCTGAAAGTTTTTGTTTCCCAGGGGAAAGCTTTGGCTAACTCTGGGGAGAAATGGACAACCCCAAGCCATAAGGCAGACGGAAGTCTGAAGACCCTCGCCCCCTGAGTTGCCCTTTGGGGTCAGGGATTCAAGGGGTCCCTCAGCGCTTCAGCAAGGGGGGACCCAAAGACCCTTTTTCCCCTCAGTAGGCATTTTGGTTTCGAGCGGTTGTGGAGTAACAGGGCCCTTCTCGTTTTGGAGAGGGTCCAAAGTCCATAGTTTTGCACTGTTCACTAAGGGGTCTATTCATGAAGCAGTGAAAATAGTGGAAAAGTGAGCCTGTGGAGAAGTTGCTCATGGCAACCAATCAGCTTTGAATTGTCAACTTCTCCACAGGCTCACTTCTTCACTCGTTTCATTCCTTTATGAATAGACCCCTATGTGATGAAGCCACGCACCCCGGGCTTCAAGTAAAAAAAATTAAATTAGCAACGCCTCTAATGATGTCAAATGTTTCCTCCTCTGACCAATCAGATCAGGTCAGCTGAATTTTCAATTGGTAGCTTCCAGTGCCGTATTATCCATAAGGATGACTATTTTTATTTTTTTGAGTCAATGTTACCTGTGCCCTAAGGATCCAATGGTTAAGAGCACTTTTCACTCTGCGCAGTAGCAAGGCACACTTGTAGTCAGCGGAGGTTTGTTTTGAGACAATGAATGGGGTGGGGAGGAACAGGGACCAATAGCGCATTAGCAGTGCCGTAACTAGGCATTTTAGCGCTGTGTGCAAGAAACGACCGTGGCGCCCCCCCATGTATGATAGGGCAGTGCGCGCCGCAGGCGCGTGTAAAATTTATAGGGGCGTGGCTTCACGGGGAAGGGGCGTGACCACAAAATAATAGCAATTCATACTACGGTGCACAGTAGTCTACATTATTCAAATTACACTGCACAGTAGCGCCACTACACCAGGTAGAGCCCCTTTTATACATTACAGCAGACAGCGTCCCCCTTTTTACACATTGGGGCAGCCAGGCCCCCTTTTTACACATTGCGGCAGACAGGCCCCCTTTTTACACATTGCGGCAGCCAGTCCCC
This sequence comes from Pseudophryne corroboree, assembly GCF_028390025.1. Lineage (NCBI taxonomy): Eukaryota > Metazoa > Chordata > Amphibia > Anura > Myobatrachidae > Pseudophryne > Pseudophryne corroboree. The sequence continues at coordinate 283,260,962 of NC_086446.1, forward strand.
CTTTTTACACATTGCGGCAGCCAGGCCCCCTCTTTACACATTGCGGCAGCCAGTCCCCCTTTTTACATATTGCGGCAGCCAGTCCTCCTTTTATACACATTGCGGCAGCCAGGCCCCCTTTTTACACATTGCGGCAGCCAGGCCCCCTATTTACACATTGCGGCAGCCAGTCCCCCTTTTTACACATTGCGGCAGCCAGGCCCCCTTTTTACACATTGCGGCAGCCAGGCCCCCTATTTACACATTGCGGCAGCCAGTCCCCCTTTTTACAGCCAGTCCCCCTTTTTACACATTGCGGCAGCCATCCCCCTTTATACATATTGCGGCAGACGGTGACCCCCTGAGAGAGAGAGAGAGAGAGAGAGAGAAAGAGAAAGAGAGATATACTTACCATCTCCCTGCTGGCAGTCAGGCTCCTCGTGCAGCTCCCTCGGTGCAGGCAGTGAGGTTAGAAGGAGGAGGAGGGAGGGGGAGCAGGGAGCCGCAGCAGCGCTATGTCATTGGTAGTAAGCGCCACTGCAGCATCCCCCTCTCCTTCTGTATTGGCTGCCTGGCGCTGCTGTGGATGCTGGGATGAAGGAACCGCATCCCAGCATCCACAGCAGCGCCGGGCAGCCAATACAGAAGGAGAGGGGGATGCTGCAGCGGCGCTTACTACCAATGACATAGCGCTGCTGCGGCTCCCTGCTCCCCCTCCCTCCTCCTCCTTCTCCGCTGCCCGGCGCTGGTCCTCTTCTCCCTCCACAGCGCGGCGCACCGCGCACACAGCAGAGGCGGCATGTAATGAGTCAATTTGACTCATTACATGCCGCTGGCCGTGCGCCCTCAGGGCAACTGCGCTGTGTGCCAAGCCCACTTGGCACACACATAGTTACGGCCCTGCGCATTAGCGTTATTTAAAAAAGAAAAGGAAGAATGATCGCACTGTAAGAGGTTAGCAAACTTTATTTCAACTGGGTCTTGCTGTTCCAGTGAATACTGAAAGTTTAAATGATGGCTTATGATCTGCTTCCCAATGTCAACTGTAGTGGGGTGAAAGATTGAAGTGCCGGAGGTGTGGTATGATGTGCTTGCTTGAAAGGGTAGCATATGCGCAAAGTTTGTGTTAAGATAAAATGGTAGCAAATGTACCAGAATTACGTAGCAATAAAACAGTAGAACAGTATATGTGTCTGATTTATTCCAGTAAATGTGGATTGGTAGCGTTAGTAGTAATCATTATTTATTTATTAACAGTTTCTTATATAGCGCAGCATATTCCATTGCACTTTACAATTAGAACAACAGAAATAGAACAAAACTGGGCAAAAACAGACAGGCATAGTGGTAGGAAGGCACTGCTCGCAAACTTACAATCTATAGGGAAATAGGCATTGATACACAAGGATAGATGCTACCTATTGCATAATGGTCCACCAGATTGCTAGGTTCATAATTGGTTGTTTGATATGATCACCCAGCAATGTTGGAAGACAAAATGTGAGGTTATGTGTACTGTACAGAGAGGATGTGATTAGAAAGAGAAGCATTGAAGGTTATGTCGGTGGGTCTGGAATTTGATAGGCTTGTCTGAAGAGGTGAGTTTTCAGGGAAAGTTTAAAGGTTTGGAGACTAGAGGTGAGTCTTATTGTGGGTAGAAGGGCATTCCACAGAGTGGGCGAAGCACGGATAAAGTCTTGTAATTTTGAGTGGGAACAAGTAATACGTGGGGATGAGAGACGCAGATCTTGTGCAGAACGGAGAGGTCTGGTAGGGAGATATTTTGAGATGAGTGAAGAGCTGTATGTTGGTGCAGTTTGGTTAATAGCCTTGTATGTAAGTAAAAGTATTTTATATTGAATATGGTAGAATACCGTTAACCAATGGAGGGACTGACAGAGCGGATCTGCAGACGAAGAACGTCTAGCGAGGAAGATTAGCCTCGCAGCTGCATTCAAAATGGATTGTAGTGGTGAGAGATTATGTTTGGGAAGACCAGTAAGGAGACTATTGCAATAATCAATGCGGGATATGATGAGTGCATGGATTAGAGTTTTTGGAGTGTCTTGTGTAAGATAAGGATGTATTTTGGATATGTTTTTTAGATGTATGTAACATGATTTGGAGACAGATTGAATGTGTGGAACAAAGGATAGTTCAGAGTCAAGGATGACACCTAGGCAGCGAGCTTGTGGGGTAGTAATCCATTGTCCTCACCTTTAAAAACTGAATGGGAACCTTCTTTGCTCCTGTGGACTGAATGCAAATATGAAATAAAATGAATAAACTCAGTGGGCAGCATCCCTAAGCGCATTGCGTCATGATGTCACACACAGGGGATGTGCCACCACCATCAGGAAGTGCTGAACTGCCCAGAGTGTCCTTAGGTCAATTTGAGGGTGGAACAGACCAGAGGGTGCCTGTCTAGAATGTCCAATGGACACTCTTGGCGACACTGCAGCAGCAGTTTTGGCTGCAGTATACCATCCCAGACACACAACTAGCCAGAAATAACAGCCTTGGGGCAGCAACAGTGCCACCCACAGAGCTCTGCATTCTGTACGGTCTCACACCCGTAGTTACTGCCCTGAATTGACTGCAGCAGCCACACTTATAAATTATATAGTATTAAATGGAGGAATCAACACACATTCAGTCAGCCAGAATGGCTGCCAAACATCATCTTCATCATAAGTGATTATTTTGCACCATGGATCCAGTACCTCCTAGATATATGTTTCCTATGTGTCTGCGTTGTTCTGATCTGGTCAAGTTGCATTTGCATGAAGATTCTTACTGTATTAGTCCTACACTTGCACACCCTTCCTACATACATTTCACCACTCTAAGCATATGGAGTCATTTTTCATGCCCATTCAACCACATGCACAGTACAAAAATGCATATTTTACACACAAAAAACAGATGTACAGTATGTCCAACACTACATCAGAACCAGCCAATCCAAGGCTCTAGATTTATATACTATAGGATGGATATGTATAGTGCAGTCAGGGAGGGACTGAGGAGGCTATATTAGAGCTATGGCATTGATGTGATTGATGTGAGATGTTTAAAAAAAAAGAGCAGTGATGTGCAGAGCCTCACCTGTCATACTCCAGTATACTCCAGTTTTGACTATAAAAATTATTAGAGTAATTCAAAAAAGATATTTATAACTTATAAATATTATCTTTGTATTCTAAGAATTTTTATAGTCAAAACTCAACAAAACTGCAACAAAATAAATTGTGATTATTTATTTTATATGCTTTACATATACAGTATGTGTGTGTGTAAATCTGGCTATGTTACTAACCAGTACCTCCACAGCCATTAACTTCACTGCACGTCAATGAAAAAGAAGCATGGACACGGCTCACAGGGCATGACCTCGCGGAACATCCCCGCAGGGGCGGATTGGGACACCAGGCCAGTTCCTGCTGGGCCAGTCCCATTGTTCCCTCAGATGGCTGACTCACCCCTCCACCGGGCCAGCTGCCATGATCGGAGCTCAGCTCCTCAGGGTAGCATTTAAAAACGGCACCCTGCAAAACCGCTATCAGTGATGCTGCAGTCTGTGTGCAGCTGCTCGGTCGGTTGGCAGTGCAGCACTTCCTCATACTACAAGCCCTGCTCTCTGCATGATGTCCTGCAGTGGGAAGGATCAGCACTCGGCACTGCTGCCATGTGACTGACAACAGACGACAGAGACAGGAAGAGGTAAGAGAAAGAAGAGAGTAAAACATTGCATAAGATGCAGAAGAGCAAGGTGTGAGGATGAGGGAAAGTAAAGAAGGGAATGTGGGTTAGGAATGAGGAGAGTACAGTGAAAAAAAAGTGTAAGGCACCTGAGACAGCAAAGAAAAGTTGGTGATTGAGAGAGAGAAAAGAAGGCAAGTAAGATGCTCTATGTGAGAGATTAGAAAGAAAAGGAAGTATGTTATATTATACAAGATGTGTTATGTGAGAAATAAGAAAGGAAAAAAAATAAGATTTTACTTACCGGTAAATCTATTTCTCGTAGTCCGTAGTGGATGCTGGGGACTCCGTAAGGACCATGGGGAATAGACAGGCTCCGCAGGAGACTGGGCACTCTAAGAAAGATTTAGTACTACTGGTGTGCACTGGCTCCTCCCTCTATGCCCCTCCTGCAGACCTCAGTTAAGGAAACTGTGCCCGGAAGAGCTGACAGTACAAGGAAAGGATTTTGGAATCCAGGGTAAGACTCATATCAGCCACACCAATCACACCGTATAACTCGTGATAAACATACCCAGTTAATAGTATGAACGACAACATAGCATCAGACAAACCTGATGCAACCATAACATAACCCTTATGTAAGCAATAACTATATACAAGTATTGCAGAAGAAGTCCGCACTCTGGACGGGCGCCCAGCATCCACTACGGACTACGAGAAATAGATTTACCGGTAAGTAAAATCTTATTTTCTCTAACGTCCTAGTGGATGCTGGGGACTCCGTAAGGGCCATGGGGATTATACCAAAGCTCCCAAACGGGCGGGATAGTGCGGATGACTCTGCAGCACCGAATGAGCAAACACAAGGTCCTCCTCAGCCAGGGTATCAAACTTGTAGAATTTTGCAAAAGTGTTTGAACCCGACCAAGTAGCTGCTCGGCAAAGCTGTAATGCCGAGACCCATCGGGCAGCCACCCAAGAAGAGTCCACCTTCCTTGTGGAATGGGCTTTTACTGATTTTGGATGCGGCAATCCAGCCACAGAATTAGCCTGCTGAATCGTGTTACAAATCCAGCGAGCAATAGTTTGCTTTGAAGCAGGAGCACCCAGCTTGTTGGATGCATACAGGATAAACAGCGAGTCAGTTTTCCTGACTCCAGCCGTTCTGGCAACGTAAATCTTCAAAGCCCTGACTACATCTAGTAACTTGGAATCCTCCAAGTCACGAGTAGCCGCAGGCACCACAATAGGTTGGTTCAAATGAAAAGATGACACCACCTTCGGCAGAAATTGCGGACAAGTCCGTAATTCTGCCCTGTCCATATGGAAAACCAGATAGGGGCTTTTACATGACAAAGCAGCCAATTCTGACACACGCCTAGCCGAAGCTAAGGCCAATAGCATGACCACTTTCCACGTGAGATATTTTAACTCCACGGTCTTAAGTGGTTCAAACCAGTGAGATTTCAGGAAACTCAACACCACGTTAAGATCCCAAGGTGCCACTGGTGGCACAAAAGGGGGCTGAATATGCAGCACTCCCTTTACAAACGTCTGAACTTCAGGAAGAGAAGCCAGTTCCTTTTGAAAGAAAATGGATAGGGTCGAAATCTGGACCTTAATGGACCCTAATTTTAAGCCCATAGTCACTCCCGACTGTAGGAAGTGAAGGAAACGGCCCAGTTGGAATTCCTCTGTAGGGGCCTTCCTGGCCTCACACCAAGCAACATATTTTCGCCATATACGGTGATAATGTTTTGTTGTCACGTCCTTCCTAGCCTTTATCAGCGTAGGAATAACCTCATCCGGAATGCCTTTCTCCGCTAGGATCCGGCGTTCAACCGCCATGCCATCAAACGCAGCCGCGGTAAGTCTTGGAACAGACAGGGCCCCTGTTGCAACAGATCCTGTCTGAGAGGCAGAGGCCATGGGTCCTCTGTGAGCATTTCTTGCAGTTCCGGATACCAAGTCCTTCTTGGCCAATCCGGAACAATGAGTATTGTTCTCACTCCTCTTTTTCTTACGATTCTCAGCACCTTGGGTATGAGAGGAAGAGGAGGAAACACATAAACCGACTGGAACACCCACGGTGTCACTAGTGCATCCACAGCTATCGCCTGAGGGTCTCTTGACCTGGCGCAATACCTTTGTAGCTTTTTGTTGAGGTGGGATGCCATCATGTCCACCTGTGGCAGTTCCCATCGATTTGTAATCTGCGTGAAGACTTCTTGATGAAGTCCCCACTCTCCCGGGTGGAGGTCGTGCCTGTTGAGGAAGTCTGCTTCCCAGTTGTCCACTCCCGGAATGAACACTGCTGACAGTGCTTGCACGTGATTCTCCGCCCAGCGAAGAATTCTGGTGGCTTCTGCCATCGCCACCCTGCTTCTTGTGCCGCCCTGGCGGTTTACATGAGCCACTGCGGTGATGTTGTCTGACTGAATCAGCACCGGTTGGTTGCGAAGCAGAGGCTCCGCTTGACTCAGGGTGTTGTATATGGCCCTTAGTTCCAGGATATTGATGTGCAGACAAGTCTCCTGACTTGACCACAGCCCCTGGAAGTTTCTTCCCTGAGTGACTGTCCCCCACCCTCGGAGGCTTGCATCCGTGGTCACCAGGACCCAGTCCTGTATGCCGAACCTGCGGCCCTCACGAAGGTGAGCACTCTGCAGCCACCACAGAAGAGACACCCTGGCCCTGGGGGATAGGGTGATCAGCCGATGCATCTGAAGATGCGATCCGGACCACTTGTCCAACAGATCCCACTGAAAGGTCCTCGCATGGAACCTGCCAAAGGGAATGGCTTCGTATGACGCCACCATCTTTCCCAGGACTCGCGTGCAACAGATCCTGCACCGACACCTGTTTTGGTTTTAAGAGGTCTCTGACCAGAGCCACGAGCTCCTGGGCCTTCTCCTCCAGGAGAAACACCTTCTTCTGGTCTGTGTCCAGAATCATGCCCAGGATGGGCAGACTCGTCGTAGGAATCAGCTGCGACTTTGGAATATTCAGAATCCAGCCGTGCTGTTGTAACACCTCCCGAGAGTGTGCTACGCTGATCAGCAACTGCTCTCTGGACCTCGCCTTTATAAGGAGATCGTCCAAGTATGGGATAAATGTGACTCCTTGCTTTCGCAGAAGCACCATCATTTCTGCCATTACCTTGGTAAATATTCTCGGTGCCGTGGAGAGACCAAACGGCAACGTCTGGAATTGGTAATGACAGTCCTGTACCACAAATCTGAGGTACTCCTGATGAGGTGGATAAATGGGGACATGCAGGTAAGCATCCTTTATGTCCAGAGACACCATAAAATCCCCTTCTTCCAGGCTTGCAATGACCGCCCTGAGCGATTCCATCTTGAACTTGAACCTTTTCAGGTAAATGTTCAGGGATTTTAAATTCAATATGGGTCTGACCGAACCGTCCGGTTTCGGAACCACAAACATTGTGGAATAGTAACCCCTTCCCTGTTAAGGGAGGGGAACCTTTACCACCACCTGCTGGAGATATAATTTGTGAATTGCCGCTAACACTACTTCCCTTTCTATGGGGGAAGCTGGCAGGGCCGATTTGAGGTAACGGTGAGGGGGCATCACTTCGAATTCCAGCTTGTATCCCTGAGACACAATCTGTATAGCCCAGGGATCCACCCGTGAGCAAACCCACTGGTGGCTGAAATTTCGGAGACGCGCCCCCACCGCTCCTGGCTCCACTTGTGGAGCCCCAGTGTCATGCGGTGGATTTAGTGGAAGCCGGGGAGGACTTCTGTTCCTGGGAACTAGCTGTATTGTGCAGCTTCTTTCCTCTACCCCTGCCTCTGGCAAGAAAGGACGCACCTCGGACTTTCTTGCCTCTTTGTGACCGAAAGGACTGCATTTAGTAATACGGTGCCTTCTTGGGTTGTGAAGGAATATATGGCAAAAAATTTGACTTCCCAGCCGTAGCTGTGGAAACTAGGTCCGAGAGACCGTCCCCAAACAATTCCTCACCCTTATAAGGTAAAACCTCCATGTGCTTTTTTGAGTCTGCATCACCTGTCCATTGCCGAGTCCACAGGACCCTTCTGGCAGAAATTGACTTTGCATTTATTCTAGAGCCCAGTAGGCAAATGTCTCTCTGGGCATCCCTCATATATAGGACAGCGTCTTTTATATGCCCCAGGGTCAGTAATATAGTATCCTTGTCCTAGGTATCAAGTTCCTCAGACAAAGTATCTGTCCATGCTGCTACAGCACTACACATCCAGGCCGACGCAATTGCCGGCCTTAGTAGGGTACCTGAATGTGTATAAACGGACTTCAGGATACCTTCCTGCTTTCTATCCGCAGGATCTTTTAGGGTGGCCGTATCCTGTGACGTCAGGGCTACCCTCTTAGATAAGCGTGTCAAAGCTTTGACTACCCTAGGGGAGGATTCCCAGCGTAACCTGTCCGTTGGCGGGAAAGAATACGCCATAAGTAACCGTTTGGAAATCTGCATTTTCCTATTTCCTATTAGCTGCTGTATATAGTGATTTTGCGCTAAATTTATGTGCCCCCCCTCTCTTTTTACCCTCTTTCTACCGTGAATCTGCAGGGGAGAGCCTGGGGAGATTCCTCTCAGCGGAGCTGTGGAGAGAAAATGGCGCTGGTGAGTGCTGAGGAAGAAGCCCCGCCCCCTCAGTGGCGGGCTTCTGTCCCGCGATTTTGTGTAAAATAATGGCGGGGGCTCATGCATTTATACAGTGCCCAACTGTATATATGCTCTTTTATGCCAAGAGGTACTTAATTGCTGCCCAGGGCGCCCCCCCCCCCCCGCGCCCTGCACCCTACAGTGACCGGAGTGTGCGGGTTTAATGTGGGAGCAATGGCGCACAGCTGCAGTGCTGTGCGCTACCTCATATGAAGACTGGAGTCTTCTGCCGCCGCTTTCGAAGTCTTCTTGCTTCTCACGCCGGCTTCTGGCTCTGCGAGGGGGACGGCGGCGCGGCTCCGGGATCGGACGACCAAGGGTGCGTTCCTGTGTTCGATCCCTCTGGAGCTAATGGTGTCCAGTAGCCTAAGAAGCATGACCTATCCGCAGTTAGTAGGTCTGCTTCTCTCCCCTCAGTCCCACGTAGCAGAGAGTCTGTTGCCAGCAGATCTCTCTGAAAATAAAAAATCCTAACAAAATACTTTCTTATTAGCAAGCTCAGGAGAGCTCACTAAAGTGCACCCAGCTCTGTCCGGGCACAGATTCTAACTGAGGTCTGGAGGAGGGGCATAGAGGGAGGAGCCAGTGCACACCAGTATTCCTAATTCTGTCTTAAAGTGCCCTGTCTCCTGCGGAGCCCGTCTATTCCCCATGGTCCTTACGGAGTCCCCAGCATCCACTAGGACTTTAGAGAAAGTGAGATATGATAGAGAAAAGGTAGATGAAAGAAATGAGAATAAAGTATAGAGACTAAAGGGAAAGGTGAGGCTTCAAAGAGCGTACAGAGTGTCAGGATTTGGAGTTGATGTGGATGGATCTCGTTCATTGTGGTAAGGCCGTATGGTGCTGGGTTTGAGAATAGCGTGAAGTTAGGAGGCTTAATATAGTTCCTACACATCAGAGACTGAAGTGCTAGCTGCTATGGAGAAGTAGTAGATGGAGTACATAAACTAACACCAGGCAGTTGACTAAGACCCAAGACACGGGCGGAGTCTTACCCCATCGGTGGTATTTACCAGGGATCCCTGCAACGGAATTTGGGATTAGCTGCGCCCGATGGGGCATGCGTGACCCCATCTTGGTCTCCTGGGTTAGCACTAGAAAGGAATAATTTAGGAGTCACCAATGGTAGCGAATATTGGACTTGCATCAATGGTAGAAAATATCGAACTTGCTCCGATAGTAGAGGATATTGGACTTGCACTGTTGATAGAGGATATTAGACTTGCAAAGAAGAAAATAGGAGTATAAGGACCGGCGTGTGGTGTAATATAGTGTCATAGGGACCTGCGTGCGGTGCAGTATAGAGGCATATGGACCTGCTTGTGGTTTGATATAGAGGGATAGGCACCTGCTTGTAGTATGATATAGAGAGATCGGGACCTACATGCGGTGTGATATAGAAGGATAGAGACAGGGACGTATTGGTCATTGGACTCACAGGGAAGATTACCGGTGGGCCGACGTATCCACAAGGCCTGTTTTGTTTTGTTTGCTGATATGTGGCCCCACCCCTGCATGACAGACAGCCCACTGCACTCAGTACACTGCATTGTCCCCATTCATTCTGTTACTCCATCTCTGCAGTACAGCAACTCGGCCATCCAGTAATGCTGCCATGTCTACATGGTATGTTATACCTCTTGTGCTGCCCATGAAGATAATAAGAATAATATAAATATGATAAAATAGAGGAGAGAGTATATGATAAACAAATGGAACAAGAGTAAAGAACTGCAAGGCATTACAGAACTAACACAGAAAAAGGATAAAAGGTAAAGATGAGAGAATGTAATAAAACAAATAGTGTAGGAGCATAAGGAATCTAGTAAGACAGGTGGTATCCTATTAGCAGCCGTACTTTACTTTACCGCTGCTATCCTGTTAGCCCTGATGCTGCACTTATCGGGGATTATGCTTTGGATGCCTCAGGCACCTGAAGCAAAAGACGTCATAAAGAGCCGCTGGAGCCGTTATAACACATGGGATCGGGGACTTACCCCGATCCCATGTGTTTTTACGTGATTGCGGGTCCAATTTCAGTAAATCAAAATGGCCTCTAATTAGATACTGCAATAATGACCATCGGTCATTAATTACGATATCCGGCTGTTTTGGTCAGCCAAAATAGCATCGGGGCTAATAGGATACCGCCTTAAGCAATGACCACTGATTAGAATAGACAGTATAGTACTGCATATAGTGAGAATAGACAAATGTCACTGAGTGAGGTCACATAGTTTTTCTGCATATATTAAGTCAATAGCCTAGAAATAGAAAAAGAAAACAGCTATTATTATTTTTTTTTTGGGGGGGGGGGGGGGTGCGCGCGACCCAATAAAAATGTATATAAAAAAAAACCTGTACAGTAAATAAAAAAATTACAAGCCCTTAATATTTGAAGCTCCACTATTAGAGACATGTAGAGTAAGACAAATGCAACCCTGATTCAGGATAGGACAAATAGGACAGCTGTGCCAATCTGCATATTTAGCGGCCCCATTCATTGCACGTCCAAAGCGCACGCATGCCTTAGACTTGCACGCTGCCACGCCTAAAATGGACTGACTTTGCCAAGATAATAGAGCATTATGGGCCTTATTCTGAGCCTGACCAGTGGCGATGTTGGACGCAGTAGTGTGGTGTTTTTCATCTGAGTTGCACCGCAGATAAATCCTAATGATGTTCATACAGAGGCATAGTACAGTTGAATCCACATGTACAAAGAAGTGCATTAGAAAATATTTTAGGCATTCCAGTGTGGTTACAGGGGGTTGGCTATTCAGACTAAGGGCCTAATTCAGACCTGATCACAGTAGCAAAATTGTTCTCTAATGGGCAAAACCATGTGCAGTGCAGGTGGGGTAGATATAACATGTGCAGAGAGAGTTAGATTTGGGTGGGGTGTGTTTAAACTGAAATTTATAAAAATAAAGCAGCCAGTATTTACCCTGCACAGAAACAAAATAACCCACCAAATCTAAATTTCTCTGCACGTTATATCTGTCCGTCACCCCCCCCCCCCCCCAAAGTGCACATGGTTTTGCTCATTAGAAAACAATTTTGCTGCTGCGATCAGGTCTGAATTAGGCTCTAAGATGTAGCATAGTATGCGAGTGGGCATGTTGCTAAAAGTGGTTGTATACAGAGACACTGAATCGCTCACATTGTATGCCATATTTAGATGTATGATCTGCACCTAGCAGATAGTGCGACTGATAGTGCACCAAGATATATTGCAGAGTCTGTAGACACTAAATGTACATTAAGTCCTTGTACATTTGGGTGCACAGATGTACACCAGAGAATGGCTTTGCAGTGGCATTAGCTTGAAGTTGCAGACTCAACTACAGCAAAAGACACAAGGAAGGCCACGTCAGTCACTATGAGGAGGGAGTATTCCACCCACCTTGATAGGCCCCGCCACCATTAGGGCTGCTTCCAGAAATTTCCTGGGCTGGTTTCCCAACCCAATCCCCCACTGCGCCCCCATGAATGTGCATGCTGGAAGGCCAAGCAGGCCTATAACGTGCTCTACTGGGCGTAATATGTATAATGTGCTCTGGCTGGCATAATGTGTATAACGTGCTCTACCTGGCATAATGTGTATAATGTGCTCTACCTGGTGTAATGTGTATAATGTGCTCTACCTGGCATAATGCATATAATGTGCTCTACCTGGTGTAATGTGTATAACCTGCTCTGGCTGGTGTAATGTGTATAACGTGCTCTACCTGGCGTAATGTGTATAATGTGCTCTTCCTGGCATAATGTGTATAATGTGCTCTGCCTGGCATAATGTGTATAACGTGCTCTACCTGGTATAATGTGTATAATGTGCTCTACCTGGTGTAATGTGTATAATGTGCTCTACCTGGTGTAATGTGTATAACATGCTCTACCTGACATAATGTGTATAACGTGCTCTACCTGGTGTAATGTGTATAACATGCTTTGCCTGGTGTAATGTGTATAACATGGTCTACCTGTTGTAATGTGTATAATGTGCTCTACCTGGCGTAAGGTGTATAACGTGCTCTACTAATTGGATGCAATTTGATGCATTCTACTACTAGGAACCCTCAATTTTTATATTTTTAAAAAACTTTAAAGGGACAGGCAGTAAAATCCCACGACCTGCTCTTGCCACATATCCAGTGGGAAATAATAACACAATGCCCTCCATGCCTGTAAATCATTGACACATAGTGTTTGTATTTTTTTTTTTTTACAATGGCAACTCTCGCCTTTATTTTTTTTAAAGCCATTACCTCCAGAACTACTAGGGTTAAATGTAGCCAGCAGAACTATTTATTTGACCTGCTGCGGCATAGCTGATGAGGCCCTCTGCATAGGAAACAAGGGCCCTGGGAGGAGACTGGCACTGGATATCACTAGCACAGGAAGAGACAGTGGGTGGGATGTACCAACCATATGTGGTGTCATGATCCGGGTTACAGGACACCATTATTTACCTTTCAGGTGTCTCCTGAGGCTGGCTCAGCATTCCAGGGCCGGGTCTCAATCATTCTGCTAAACATCCTTACTTCATATCTCCTCTCTGCCAGTCCGCAGATGCTGTCACAAGGAACTCTTATAAGTGGAATGGCGTTTCTAGCCCATCGCGGGCTCCACCATTACTGCACTCCCAGCACTTGGACTGCTCTGCATAGCTTCTCCTGTCAGCCACGGCCTCCGCCGCCATTGCTGCGCTCTCAGCGCCTGGATGGATCAGTGTGGCGTCCCCTGTCAGCTGCGGCCTTTGCGGCTATTATTACAGTTCAAAGTACTAACAGGTCTGTGGGGTGCCTCTCGCCCGCTGTGGCCTCTGCCGCCGCCTCTGTGGGTTTGCTGTGCAGCTTGGCGTCCACTGTCCCCTGCGGTCGCAACCGCCATTACTGTAAAATCTCCATATGGGATTACAAACCAGGTTTCCCTCCAAAGACCAGTATGGGTGCAGCCATGTTGGTTCTGATCACATGACGCTATTTCCTCCAATCTACAGCATCGCGGAGTTCTGCCTGATTGCTGACCCAATCCCTGCCTGAGGGTATAAAAGGACTGATCCTGAACCAGGAAGTTGTCAGTGCTTTGGTTGTCATTACCAGTGTATCCTGTCTCTGCTCTCTGTGATTACTGTGTTCCAGGTATTCCAGCTCCTGTGTCTTCAGTTCTTCAGAGACCCAATCACCACCCTGCGGTGCCTGCCTGACTCCATAGTATCCTCATTGCCCTCTGCTATTGGCAGTGCTCTAAAACACCGGCTTCCAGCATTTGGCTCCCAGCGGTGTTCAGCTTCCTGATGTCATCGGTGCTCCGCCATCGGTTTTCCTAATATCTTCAGTGCTCAAGTCATCTGTTCTTCAAATTCATCGATCTCTAGCGTCACCAGTGTCATTCAACTCCTCTGATAACACTGGTTCATCTTCACTTCATCCACAGTTCTTTGTTATCGGTTCCATCCGGCAAAACTGTCAGTCTACGTGTACTACTCATTCTACAGCACGTTCAGCCTCTGTACAACATCTGCTGACCAGTTCCAGCTTTCATCTACCATACAGCACCTAGGTGATTGTAAAAGGACTCTCTATCTCCTAATCTCCCAAGCTAGCCTTGTGCGGATACCACACCTAAGGGAATACCAGCTTTTGCTATTTCTTGTGGAACTGTGTACTGTTTTTAATAATTTCTCATATCATGTCTTTGCAACTGCCGATGTACCATCAGAACTGTGTTCAATAAACAAACATTCATTTTATCTTTGTTGTCGTGGTCACACCTTCGGGCACTGGTGGTACAAGTCATCTGTATGTCTAGGAGTCCTATTTTACCGCCCATATTTACACCAGCCCCTATTCTACCGCCCATTTACAGTTTACACCAGCCCCTAAAACTGAGGCTGTTTCAGGTCAACACCAGCCCTCAGTTGTGACATGTGGTACATCCCGCCACTTACCACAGTGTTACTCAGCGCATATGTTCTAACATATGCGGTTAGTAACAAAAAGGGCTGCTCTCCCACCAGTCCCCGGACTTCTGCATACTTCCCAACTGTCCCAATTTTCGCGGGACAGTCCTGTTTTTTGGGGAAATGTCCCACCCTCGGGCCGCAGTGCAGAGCCGGCCATAGCTATAGGCAAACTAGGCAATTGCCTAGGGCATTTGATATGCCTAGGGGCATCTGCAGCTTCTGCTGATTAAAATGATATGCGGCATGCCTATATTCTGTATAGCATTTCATATGCAGATACAGCCACACTCTCACACAGTATATAGACATGCTGCATATCATTTTAATCAGCAGAATCTGCTTGTGCACCCTAGCCACATAGCAATGCAAATAAGATGCATTTTCATAAAAAAAGGTGCCCGACGTTAGCATTGAGGCAAGATTTATGAGGACACATCTGTATCCAAGCAGAGGCAGAGGTCACAGTGTTAGTGGAAGTGTGAGTGCTGTGTGCATGTGAGTGGGTTGGTTGTGCAGTAGTGTTCAGAATATGTGTAAGGAGCATTATGTGTGTCATATAAAAATGCATTAATAATGTGCAACACATGTGTAAGGGGCACTATGTGTGTCATTATATGTATAAGGGCATTAATAATGTGTGGCATATGTGTAACAGGGTACTACTGTATGTGTGTCATTATGTGTATAGGGGCACTAATAATGTGCAGCAAATGTGTAGGGGGCACTATGTGTCATTATGTGTATAAGGGCATTAATAATGTGCGGCATATATGTAAGGGACATTATGTGTAAAAGGGCATTAATAAAGGTTGTCATAATGTGTAAGGCACATTATGTTTATAAGGACATTAATAATGTGTAAGGGGCATTACTGTGTGGAATTATGTGTATAAATGCATTACTAATGTGTGGCATTATGTGTATAGGGTGCTCTACTATGTGGCGTTGCGTATAGAAAGGGCACTACTGTGTCATCTAATATGAATAAAGAGCAATAGGGTGTGGTGTAATGTGAATAAGGAGCAATTCAATGTGATGTTATGTGAATAAGGGGCTCTACTGTGAGGAGTAATGTTTATAAGGTAAAGTAATACTACTGTGGGATGTAATATGAATTATGGACACTATTGCATGATCAAATGTGAATAAAGTTGCACTACTGTGAGGCGTAATTGGAATTGGGGGTACTATTGTGTGGCCATGCCCCTTGCCAGCAAAAACACACCCTTTTTGGGCTGTGCGCCAAATGTGCGAACTGTTCCTATTTAAAATATAGGGGGTACAAACACCAAAATAAGGACTGCTATGGGTGAGGGGTGATGGTACTGGGAAAGAGGTGCAACCAGTGGTGGTGCTAGGGGGCACCAGCCAAAATCTTGCCTAGGGCATCATATTGGTTAGGGCCGGCCCTGCCGCAGTGTCCCGCGGTGTGGGGGGCAGTTGGGAGGCTCCTGTCACTGCTGCGCACAGCGTCTATTCACGAGAGACAGAGGAAAAGAGGGCATGCCAGCAGCTCCCAGAGCGCTGGGCATGCCTCCTCAGTGACAAATATGGGGGCGTAGCTTGTGATAGTGGCACTCCTGCAAAGCCACACCCCATTTCACATAGACCACACACCCTTTTCACCCATGGACGTGGCTTCACACGCAGATGTCCTGCTCACCGTTTGTCAAATGTTGGGAGGTATGCTTCTGGGATTATTACATGGGACTCCGTCTGCTCTTGCGCAAAGTGACATGACGGCCGTGAGAGATGCTGGGAGGGATCCGATCGGATCCCTCTGACAGCACCGATGTGGGAAGAAGCCCATAGGCTTCTATAGGGTAATGCCAGCTATAGCTGGTGGTACCCTCCGCATCGGATTTCCGGCGTTCAGGTCTTAGTACTTACAGGAAGTACTGTAAAACCACGGAAAAGGGTTTTTACCGCATTTTCCCATTAGTACATCCCACCCAATAAATGAGGAAACTAAACTGTTTTGGTTTACCTATGTATCTTCACGTTTAGAAACTTTCATCCCTATACTGTAATTATATCTCACACAGAATGCGCCTGTAAGCCCTATCCATCATAATGCTTGTCAGCCAGGTGTGCTGGCAGAAGCAGGAAACCTCGGCTTCTCCACCCACCAGAGACAGAATTTAATACATAACATAAATCTAAGCATAAACCTGCTCTGGTGGTATGCTGCTCTTCGCACTATAGTTTTCACCTGCCACTGTAGGACACACCCCTGAGTGGCTACAGACATGCCCATAGGTGGAGCTAGACACACCTCTTGGATGGAACATGAAAGGCCTCCTCAACGGCATGCCATGCATTCTGCTAACCCCTGCAATCTCTCTGAAACTAGATTTCAAAAGAAAGCCAGTTTGTGCCAGGATGGGACTGGGGCTGAAAATGTGATGGGCCTATTATGAGAAGCGGAGGTGGTGAGGCCAATGCCATGTAGGCAAGAACACAATACGCCCCAATGTCTCCCTAAATATATAAAAATGCAAAGACTGCATAATTTTGTGTGAAAAATAGAAATGCAGTTTTAACCCTTATGATTTATGGCTGACCATGTGGCCAGCTGGTGGCTGGTCATCATCATGCAATCATGGTGATGAACCTATTTTTATGTGGAGCCCTGGAGCTGGAGCTCCATCCTCCCCATTGTTAATCTGGCCCTGCATACTGCATGCTTAATCGTATTTCTGGGTTGTTGTTGTTTTTTTTTAATCTACCATTCTGTACACATATATAAATCGTAAAATTGCCTTCAACATTCTGTATGAGAATAAACATTAGAACAATCAATGTAATGTTCGTGAGATTCAGATGACACAGGACAGAGCCCACAGAGAGTAATGTGGTGCATCTGCTGAGTGTCTCCAGTAATGAAATATCTGGCCTGTACCCCAACAGCTGCCATTCCACTTTCCTCATTCATCTATCAGAAGTTACTGCTCATAAACCATATTGCCTGATACTACCAGCATGACAGACCAGTGTATAAGGTTGATGGCATAACGCTGTTTACAGAATAATGACTCAATATTTCTATCTAATAATGGACCCTGGAGGATAACTCACACATCTGCTGGTGGGTCTCTGTAATATTTGTACTAGAAACTGCAGTCTCTCAAACCAGATACGGGACATGACTGACTTCTTTAAACTTCAAGGAATACTAATCTGACTTTTCTATCTGCACCAATATCTGGTTTCTGATCCCAATACATAACTGTATGGAAAAAAGACAGTCGCAAGTAAAAATTAACTTGTTTGCAGAATTTGGGGGGTGTACAACTAGCACTGATGCCGTTTAGGTCAATAAAAACAGCTGTTTGCTCTTTATCGCGGTATCCAATTAGAGGCCCCGACCACATGTGATATCGCGGCTCCGGCAGGAGACTTATTGCGGATTATGCTTTGGGTGCAAGAGACACCCGAACAGAAGCATTTCAAGAGAGGAGGGGACCTGTCTGCAGCCTCCGCTGCGTGCCCCCTCCTCTCCGGCACCAAGTAGACACTGGCATAATGGCAGAGTCTACTTTGCATGCGCAGGTCTCCGGGAACCTAACGTCCACGCCTTGTTCCTGGGTACAGTGATTTGTGTCCGCACTGCAGGGCTGCCATCTCGGTACTCCGGAGGGGTAAGTATAATATATGGGTGCAGGGTGTGTGGTGTGGGGCCCCCTGGACCCAGGAGCCTGTGTGCACCACACACTGCACCCATTATAGAAATGCCTATGCACCCGAAGCATAAACCCTGGTAAGTGCCGCCATCGAGGGGAGGAGCACACCACATCGGGGCTAATAGGATAGACCCTTGCGATACAATTAACCGTGGTCATTGACCACGTATGTAGCTAAGTATTAATATAAGTATATCGGTATGTATGTCAAATTATAACTAGTATAACAATTTCCTGCACAATTCTAGAAGATTGTGTAACTTAAACTTTTGTGTTATTATAAAATATAACAATGACAACCTACACAAGAGATGTTAGAAGTTTCGAGATCATACTGATGTAATAACATCACCATAGTAATTATATTGTTAGGGGCCCCTACAAGTTAGTTGCCCTGGGGGCCCCACAAACCTTAATCCAGCCATATTGCTGTGGGTTACTAATCTATACATTTGCACTTTGTTAATAAATAATCTCATACTTAGCCTTCTTAACAAGCCTATGGTAACTAATTTAAAGACATATTAATATATTAATATTCTCATTATTAGCAGTAGTAGTAGTAGTAATAATAATAATAATAATAATAATAATCCTTTATTTAAATAGCGCTATCATATTGCACTGCACTATACAGCAAATGTATTAATTCAGGCTGGTTGTTGACCCAGTGGTTCTTGCATGCCTATAAGTTTTCAATTATGTATGTAAATATAGAAGACAACTACTGATTGATTGATTTTTATGTGTGATCTAGCCAGTTGATGTTTCAATGGATAGACATATAACATACAGGGGCTAATTCTGAGGTGAGAGCAATAAAAAAAAAATGCAAGTAACAATTCTGGACAATCCATTAGATAGATAGATAGATAGATAGATAGATAGATAGATAGATAGATAGATAGATAGATAGATAGATAGATAGATATACATACATATATATATAGAGAGAGAGAGAGATGCAGATACACACACACACACACACACACACACACACACACACACACACATACAGTGTACACACACAATCCATGTGTTCTACAAACTTTGTACTATATGGTAAAGTGGCCTGGTAGTGTCCCAGTGAGCAGATGGAAGTGTAAGGGGCTTCGTAGTTGCAGCAGGCAGTTTCTGAATAGTCTATGGGCAGGAGCTTTTTCATTGTCTCCCTTGTCTATAGTAATTGTTTGTGTGTACAGGGGCTGGATTGGCTGCCTGGAGAAGCTATTGTTGTGCACTTATTATTGGCCGGCTGTGATTGGACTGGACAGTGCAAGTGCTGGCCTCCTGGACACATAAGCTTTTGGTACTTGCTGCAACTTTTCAGGAATGAAGTAACTTCTGACTGAGCTGTTTTAAAGTGGATCCTGGGACACAGACAAGAAGCAAAGATGACGCTGTGTGAAACTTTTCTAGGTTTGTAAACTTTTTTTTCTGTCGCTACTTCTTCTGGATGTCTAGGGGTGTCTATAACTCTTTGCATGCTCTCTTTACATGTCCTGGATGTGGGTAAACACAGTGTACAGTAGCTTAATTGTATGTTTCAGAACTGTGTGCAGTTCAACGTAGATATAGTGAACTAACTGAATGAATCCCGTCATTGATGAAAAACTGTACTGTGGAAGCTGTTGATCATTGCTAGATTATCCAGGTAAAATATCAGGCTTTGAAAGTGCTTGTTCTAAAAAACATGATTTTTATACGGTGTTGGCCATTTTAATCACCATAATTCACAATTTAATAGCACAATAAAATGTAATTTCCGCTCCTTATTCCTTGTTTTCCGTGTGCTTATATATTTTAGAAAAACTAGTTTTACTTTTCACAGTAACAACAGCAATGTCACATAGTCTTCATTGGCAGATAAACTGTAATAACTTGTTTTCATTTGGTGCTATTATATTGTGATGTTATTATATGTTACACTGGGTGCTTTTTACAAACGGTCCCAGAATACAAAGGACAGAGCAGACTGGATGAATGACTGCCAAGTTTCACTATACAACGAAAAACACAGTCCCAGCACTTGCTTAATGTAGGAAAAAAAAAAAAGTTGAATGCAAGTCTGTCATCCCATTCAGAAAGAAAACTTTAGACTTGTACTTTCTTTGCAGACAAAGGAATTGCATGTCCTGAGGGGTGGGTTATTGGTAGGGGGAGGGGTGGCATTATGACAGTGTTAGCCTCAGGGCTTATTACAACTTTTTTTTGTTTCTTCCATCTGCCAGGGGTCTCCCCTTGCCGGTATACTCAGCCCTTCAGCTGTTCCATATACAATATTAATGCAAACCCATTTAAATTCATCAAATACAACAGCATTAATTGTAGTCTGCAGTATTAAGGACGCCCATCTGCATAGGAGCATAGCAAGGAGTAGGCAAATCTTCACCCAGCTGCTAACCAGTGAGACTTGTGCCAATTAGACAAACTGCAGACTCAAGTTGTCTTTAATTCTGCTACAGTCTGAAGTTAGTGAGTCTGCTCAGAAAACTGCTGCCTCATTAAGTGCTGTCAGCTTTATAAACCGTGGATGTTACATTTTATCAATCCTAATTTATATACATGACATATTTGATATTTGAACTCAATAATATGAGAGTTAATACAGTATTTTAGTGTGTGAAAGTATATATATATATATATATATATATATATATATATATATATATATTCATAACAGAGTATAAACTAGTGCAGATAACTCAGGGATGCATAGCTATACTCATCGACACAAACTTGTGAACTCATGTTTACAGTGAGTTCAAAGCTCTTTCTGTATTTTTCTTATGTTACTGTGTTTTACAAGTCAGTGAATACAGAGTCGCTTACATGTCGAATAGTACTTATTGCTGTAATGGATGCTGCTGCTGAGTATGCCACACAGCGAGCGCTGGGCTGGGAATAGTCTGTGGGCAGCGAGTGTCAGGGAAGGAGCTGTCCACAGCAGTTTGGTGCTGAATCGTTCTCAAATATACTCCGCTACCATTTATATTGTGACGACTATACGTTTCACTGAACAAGATTGTGTTAATGTTATATTGTATTTAACTTCCCATAGATTTATAGGCCTGACACCCTACTATAGTGTACACTAATTTATCTTTTGTTTACTGTATCGTTGTTTATATGGTTATTATACTGAACAGGTACTAAGTGTATTTCTGTTGTGCCTCAAATTTGACACTGTGTTTGACAAAATGCATTGATTTATTCTCGAACGAAAGATGAGGGTTAAGTTGGTAAAGAACGATTTATAAAGTCGTTCTTATATAATATAGTTAAGAGAAGTGCATCTCTGCATCAGAGAAAATAAATAAATAAAAATATTGCCTTTTTTGTTATGTATAGAGAGAGAGTGTGTGTGTGTGTGTGTGTGTGTGTGTGTGTGTGTGTGTGTGTGTGTGTGTGTGTGTGTGTGTGTGTGTGTGTGTGTGTGTGTGTGTGTGTGACAAAGATTTGGTTCATATGAAAAACTGTACCAGGTATCAAGCTGATTAGATTGTTTTATAATCCGTTATGTACTTTGGTCAAAGTTATACTAAACTTATCACACATTTCTACAGAATAAAACACAGTCATAAGAGTGTATAGTTTTAAGCATGTTACATTTTAACTAAGTTACTACTTAAGTATATGACATGGGTAACTAAGGCAGTAGCTGAATTACTCTGTGTGATTAGAGTCTAGTTTAGTGTTTAGTTTAGGGGTGAGTTATATAGCTAGTTCTGTTGCGTGTAGTTACCCTGGTATCCTCTCCAGTATTATTGGTTGTAAAAATCATTTTACATTATAAAAAGATCATATCATTAGAACAACTATCTGCAGAAGGGGGACCTACAGAGCTTCTAATCACAGCCAAACACTGATGTTTCTTAACACTTTGCAGCATATATCTGCTTAAGAGCTTGCAGTTCTCATGTCACAGATTTATTATTTTTATTATACTGTAAAGTTTATTCTTTGACAACAATCTTAAATGGGGAACTGATATAAATGTGTTTCCTTTTTTGGTTATAATACCAAGTTGAAGGTAAACAGAATTACAGTACATCTTTCATAGGTACTGTATTATGACTAAAATCATGTCAGAAATTAGTGTCTCAGTTTCTTTAGTTCTTTTCCTCAATGCATTTTTGTGGTATCAGTTTTCATTTATGCTTGCCATTGTTTTTATTATTGTAGCCTGATTTTATTGTGTTATTATGTTTTATTTTGTATATGAATGTAGCATATTTAGCATGGGGTGATCATATTATTTGTGCATGAATTAATTTAGTTGTATTTCTTACATTAGTTCAGAATGAAGGCTGGAAATTTGTAATATAAAAATCATCTCTTCAAAAATCATTTATAACATTGCATATAGACATATGGTAGGATAAACATGTAAATGTATGTAAATAGTGATTTGCAAACATACTCATTGTAATCTAACCTATTATAAGTCATTTTTGTTGTGTGAGAGATATGAGATTTGGAAGTGATGCAGAAAGTGAACACTGCAGTCATATATCTGTAGTGCAGGTCTACTTGCACAGGGGTAGTCAATAAAGAGTTAAATGCTCCATGTTCTTGTTTCTGGTGACATGTGTAGTTGTTTACTGTACTGCTAGGACTTTAAAGAGCTGGTAGAAAGACTGTCAGTTTCGTGGAGGACCACTGTAAAGTTGCACCTTCTGTGTCAGGGGAAAGGTCACCCCTGCCCATCAGAAATGGACCCAGAGTGGAACTTTCCCTCAGCCCTGCACACACAAGACATCTATCATCCGCTGGGTGTTTCTGTTAGAAATTATTGGGCTATACCAAAAGCTGTCAATGCACGGGGGTAGCCAAAATGACAGTTGTAATGTGCACAGCCCCTCCGTGTGCCCTCCCCATTGAAGAAGCTCCAACAATGTTGCATATTAATTATTAATCAGCTTGGTTGAGCCAGGCACCTTCTGTTGACTGTAGCAGAGGCAATAATAGGTTGATGTGATGAGCTGGGCCTGCCCACTGTCTCCCTGAAGGAAGTGAGCTGCTCCATCTTTTTTGATGCTGTACTGTAAATTTCCTTCACCTCGGAGAGTAAACAGATACATTGCAAAGCTGGAGTTCCGGAGCCCCCCACCCTTTGTGATCGTAGCCTGTTAATGACCCTGGTAATCAGGGGAATGAGCCCCCAGCCATCAGGACTGCTCACTGGAAGGAGAGAAAAGCTTTAAGTGGGACCAACAAACAGCTTACTATTAGAGTAAGGACTGCTCTCCATCACAGCCCTCTAACCATGCAGATCCCATGACTGCTCCCTCTGATGTCATTGTGAAGATGGTAAGTCACATTGTGTTGTGTGCTTTACATATAGAGAACAGAAGATTCAGGACCTAGGACAGCTCTCAACCAGTGACGACCTACTATTTGACCTAGGAGTAAGGAAGCTAATATATTCTTTATGGGGCCTATATACTTTGTAGGGTTCCTCTCCTCACTCCCCAGTATGGAGTTATATCTGAGTAAACTCTGTGGATGAGTTGCAGCATACTGGTAAATATTGTCTTTGGGGCTTAGTGATTTCTGGGTCAGGCAAATCCGGATATAACTAGTTAAGGTGTTTAGAGCAACAACATGGAAAAAGGAATAACATTTGTAGTGAGTGAACCACCTCCCATTGCTTTCTGCTTTCTGTTTCATAGCTAAATCAATTACCTTTGCATTATAATATGTACCAGTAAGTGTGTTCTGGAAATGTTTAGTTCAGGATACAGTAGATTACAAAAAAATATATATATTGTAGTGTTTAAGCATAAAATGTAACATATTTGCAGCTTAAAATATACAAATGTAATCATTAATATTGAGGGGAAATTGGGGTGGGAAGTAAAGGAGAGTGGAAGAGGTACATTGTTATGCTTCAAATGTTGTGGTAAAATTAAGCAGAGTTCCAGAAAATGTAGCATCTGGGACAGTAAGATAAAGTTTTCTAATGTTCTGTAAAGTGGTTTATGGAGGATTTAGGATTATTGATATTTGCCAGTTTCACAATCTTTTTGTGCCCTTTATGCAGTAAGCTTATTTTCTGTATAAAGATAGAAAAAGTACTTTGTCTCATTGTTAAGTTTTTTTCTCCCCAGTCGTAGCTATTATCTGTCTATGCTGCCATTAGTGCGCCTGCGTGTTGTGATTTGTGTGATCTGCCTTACGACATTATCTGACATTGATTGTCAGGCCCCTTAGATCATATTTTATATCTACACAGGGCTAGAAATCTTTTGCAGGCCAGTTTTCCTGCTTCCAAATTCATTGTTGTTTTCTCTTCTCTGGATCATCTGCTGCCATTATCAGCTCGCTCCATATGGTCACTTTAATTAATGGCAAACAAAGAACCAGGAATCCAGGAATCAGAGGTTTGCACTCTGAGCCTTTTATGCTGTCATAGAAACCAAAGCTGTGAGCCGCCTCCCTGCCCATAATGCTTTGTGTCCTGTGATTATTGTGTGTCGAGAGGCGAGCTCTGCAACCAACAGGGCCATCGCTCATCTGTGTATGAGAGTGTGTGTAAAGGATACAATGGCTTGTCCCCTGCAGAATTATATTGTACTAAGTTTAAAAAATATAATACGTACAGTAGCAAACTATTTACATTGTCATTTAATATATTTATATAATATGTACTGTTTATCACCATGTATATTGTGACACTCATGTATGCTCTTTATATGCATGTATCTTTTTAACCATTACATGTACAAACACATCTTTTTAGGGGCTACATTAAACAACACTTGTTTTATCATTTGTTTTGTGCCCTATTTACTTTTCTGTGTAGTTCATATTTTAGGTAACTTTTTTCATATCTCTTTAATGAATTACAGTATATCTTATTTAAGTTATCAACATTTTAGGCGAGATGTATGTTTTGGTTTACATTTTCTTTTAGGTAGCACCACTTTTGCATATGGAGTTTGTTTGCACAATCATGTCCCTCACCATAACATACTTGCATAAATAAATGTATTTGATGCTCTCAGAGTCACACAGCAATGTAAGAAGGAAATTCTTATTTGTTTGGAGAACTGTAGAGTGTAAATGCTCTGAGAGAAGAATCAACAAATAATCATAATGGAAAAGCATGTTGAGAAGTTCTGAGATGTGGTAAAGTTGGTCTTGTCATGGATTTAACTACAGTTTTGGTCTAGGTGTAGGGACAGGTACATTAATGTTTTGATTTGGGTTTAAGATTTTATTAAGTGTTAACGACTTTGGGGCAGATGTATTAACCTGGAGAAGGCATAAGGAAGTGATAAACCAGTGATATGTGCAAGGTGATAAAGGCACCAGCCAATCCGCTCCAATATGTAAATTAACAGTTAGGATCTGATTGGCTGCTGCCTTTATCACCTTGCACATATCACTGGTTTATCACTTCCTTATGCCTTCTCCAGGTTAATACATCTGCCCCTTTATTCTTATACGTGAGGTATTAGATACGTTTTGAATATAAGGAATTCATACCACATAGCCGGGGGCAACTCTCCCAACTACATGTACAGTACTGTAACTTTGGCTGACCAATAATGGCTGCTCCCTTGGGGGCACTGGCACACAAAGCCTCATTTTAAAACTATTTAAAAGTTTAGTCATATTGCGGAACCTTGGGTCACAAACAGCTAATGCTGTGCAGAGGATGCATTGGCAACTGGAACTTACTGCAGTTACTTTTTCAGCTCAATGTTTTGTTAGATAGTATTGCTTGTTATATGTGAAAACTGTTATTCTGACCGTTTACATAGCAATATATCTTTTTATATGGCATAACTGTTTAATTATTTGCATATTATTTACAGTATAAGTAGCCTTTCACTAATAGTGCCCAACATCCTACTCTCACTAATGTTATCACTCACTTATGCACATAAACACATGCCTACTCAGGAATGGACACATTTATGCAGTGCCTTCAGCAATTTCACCTATTTGCCAGCTCAATAATAGCGTGAATCATTAGATGAGATTCTTGTAGTGACTCTAGAGGGCCTTGTTATAACTGCTGAACAGCCCTGAGGGCACCAATAGCACTTATACGCCTAGAAACTTGGTCTTCCTTTATAACACTGGCAGTTGTTTGCACTCGATTTCCACTGTGTCCATTCCTGAGAGAACCATGTGTCAGAACTGTTCACTCATTATAATTCAGAGACACTTCTCTGCTCTGATTTCAGAGGCACATGGGGTGTGTGGAGTTAAGGGCTTATGTAGCCTGGACCAGCCATGTTTTTTTTTTCTTACAACAAATGTATGGCTTCGGGGATCAAAGTGGGTTTTACTTGCGCTAAGACTTTTAAACATCCAGTTGTGTTTAGTCTCTTATATAATTCAAGACTGTGCATTACACCTCAAGGGATCTTTTGTGGCGGTATACTTTTTAAGTAGTGCATCCCCCATTTCCAGTTTGCTGATTTGAAAGACTGGTTTAGAGGTGTAAATATTATTGAAGAATGGAGACAGTAGGCCAGATGCATCATCGCTTGGAAGGTGATAAAATGGAAAGTGAAAAAGTGGCAACCAATCAGCTCCTAACTGCCATGTCACAGGCTGTGTTTGAAAAATGGCAGTTAGGAGCTGATTGGCTGGTACTTTTTCACTCTCCATTTTATCACTTTCCAAGTGACGATGCATCTAGCCCAGTTACATATACACTAGTACAGCCCACTTATACAAACTTTGTTCAGTTTTACTTTCCTAAGGAGCTTAGTTTCCTGCATACAGTACTGAATGTGAAATGCTGAATCCCTAAATACAAGAGCCTGTATGCTGTAGAAACTCTGCACCTAGAGTTAATGCTGTCTATGAATTATTCAGTCACTCACTAGGAACTACCTGTCAAAATGCATAAGTAGAACTTATCCATATTAGACAGCCCGATCATGCTTTAGTGATGTCACATGTGTATTGATAGGCTGAATACTGGTTCAGCCCAAAAAATGACTGCCACCATGGTGTATAGATGACAGATATCCTTTAATATTCTATTTGATAGTTCATCGCTGAAATGAACAAGTGTATCCATGAGTGGATTTATAACACAGCACACCAGGCTATTATTACCTATAGTCTTCATCAGTTTGTACAGATGGTTTTGATCAAACATTCCAAATATCTCTTGATTGATGGACTTTAGCAAAATATATTTGAGCCTTGATTGTATTGCAGGTCTCAGAAATAATGCACAATAACTGTGTCCCATGTTAATCATGTATGGAAGTACAGTAGGAACGAGGTTAGCTGCGTGTTTTCACTTTGACCTTGTGTCTAGTAGAAAATCTAGTGGATGCAAGTGGTTCTGCAATTTCAATGTTCATATGTGTAACTATTATTATTTTATTGTGGGGAACATGCATCCATTTTTCATATGTGACAGAGGTATGTTTGTTGGAAGTAGCGGTATAATATTCTTAATGACTACTAGCCAGTCTGTCTTTATGCTGATATCTTGGTCTAGTTTGAAAACATATGAAATACACGGGACCTGAAAGAATTTGAGCTCAGCGTGAAGAAATAATTTGTTCAGCTTGTTCATATCACTAGTATACAACAGAGTACATGGAGACCCAGAAGCACCGCTGTGGGTTAAGTGTCTTTCTTTGAACCCCACTTGTGTCTTTATTATGTTGGCGTACAGGACGAGCGCCTGACAATCTCAATCTCCCTTTGTTGCCTGATACATTCATAAGCTTTTTATAGCTGTTCCAGGCTCTGCTCTCCATTGTTTTACAAATGAACTCTCCAGGAGCTGATTTCCACGGCTCATCACTCGGAGCGAGGTTACAGGGGGGCTGAGAGGTGGCTGTAGGACCAGGTGACACCAGACCTTTCAAGCTATCCATAATTACTGGGAATTAAACAGCTGAGACTTCATCAGAGACCAATAAACTGAAAGCAGCAGTAAGAAGTGGCCTGGAATTTCAGAGAGAGGCCTGACCTTGGCTAGGGAATGAGGCCAGAGCCTCTACAGAATGGACAGACCATTTCTTTTGGTGGAATTAAAGGCCTGACTTCAGGATTATAAAAACATATGTTAACCATTTCATGTCAGTGTGAGGAATACTGCCTACGTATTTCACCTGGAAGCCAAATAATGTATAGTTTTTATTGAAGGTTTACTTTGTATAGTGGCCTATATGATCAGAATTACACTAGATCACCACAAAATGTTATTGAACATTGCTGGTCAGAAGCTTTATGAGAGTACTATGATACAGTATGTCACTCCTATTCTTGTTTATGATTGAGCTATGGTGATAAGAAAGTAATGATAGAGACAATTCTCGGTCATAGTATAATCAAGCAGTGGATAGTACAAGCCATCATTAAAGTGTCTGCTTACAAGTTTATGTATTCTATAGTCCTTTAAGATAATTGCTTTGCCCATTGCAGGGACTGACTCATCAATGACCCCACAGTGCATCATGTTTTATTCATTTAAGGGGTGTAAATATACATAATCTATCTGTTACCATAGCACTGACATGATTTTGTGGGCACTATGGAAATTGTCATTAGTAGACTACTATGAATACAGTTCTAAGCCCCTTTCTTGCTATTGAACATATTGGCATTATTACATTAAATGAAAGATGCTATTCCTGTTTGGGCATTGTAACAAAAGTCAGAATGTATAACCAAACTAGTGCAGTCAGCGCAGATGTGCAGTAAGCAACCCATAGCATCCAATTAGGTCTCAGCTTTCATTAGATGGACTATAGTAGAACTGCTAAAAGCTGATTCTGTTTGGGTTGCTATTGGATACAGCATGTAATTACTCTGCAATAAACCACATGCGACAACAATTACAAAATACAAGGTGTAAACTTGGTTTGATCTGGTGAAAAGCCGGATGTAAACGTTGGCTCAAAATCTGTGCTTGAACTGCAACTCCCAGTATGGTCTGCCAGATGGG
This sequence comes from Pseudophryne corroboree, assembly GCF_028390025.1. NCBI lineage: Eukaryota > Metazoa > Chordata > Amphibia > Anura > Myobatrachidae > Pseudophryne > Pseudophryne corroboree. Next base: position 283,289,911 of record NC_086446.1, read on the forward strand.
AAATGTAGTTCAATAGCAGCTGGCAACTGTTCTCTTTATTTATCAAATAAAAATAATGAATGACAGATGAAGAGATACTTGGCTGAGTGCTAATAAAACTCCACTGAGTCAGCTACAATGCATATTCTTGTTTTAGGCACTGAAGAAGTTTCCTTCCTGGCAATAATATCTGCCAGCTTCATGCAAGCAGCAGAATATTTTAAAGGGGGGAGGGTGGGATAATTTCCCTTCTCTGTCATTTCAAGGCTCAGCCTTTTTATTAACACTGATGCCAGTTTGAAATGAAAAAGAAAAAAAAAAACCAACAACATGAGAGGCAGAGAGCTGCTGTGCGAGTGAGTGTAATTAGATAGGGGTGAAATTGCCCAAGAAGCTTGTGAATTATTGCTGGAAGTCACATGATGAGCAGAGGTAGCTGAGTGTGCAGATTCCCGCCCACTGCACACGCTCGCTGTATTTACACATTTTCAATACTTAACCCTTTTTCTTATCCATTCACTGTCATTTATTTAAAAGCCAGTATTTACTGGATAAACAGCCCCTGTTATGCCCATTTCCATTACATTTTATAATCAGCTTGTCCAGATTGCTCAATGAACACAGCTGTCTTTCATTTCCTACTTGGAATTGCTCTTCTGTCCCCTGTCCAGTGGAAAAAAAAACATGGCCTCTTTCTATGGCTTCTGAGTGCCTCTCCTTACAAATTACAATGATTACTTATGACACAGCTCTATCAACTTTTGTATGAATCCAACAATGTGTTGCTGTAGTGTACATTATACAGCAAATATTCTTGCTTTTATTATGGTGTACTTAACTAGCGTTTTAGCACATTATTCTATTCAATCTTCATGTCAGCCTTTATTAGTCTAACAAATCATGAGAATGGTCAGCAGGAGAGGAGTGTGGTGCTAATTGTGAGAAGCAGTGAACTATCCAATCAAGCAATCATGTTAGTGAGGACAAGGCTGCATGTGACACTTGACAGGGGCAGTGACATGTTGTGACCAGGGGAATGGAGGCAGCAGGAAGCCACAGATGGAAAGAGAAGGATCTCCCAGTATAATAAAGTAAATAATTCCATTTCACACAGATATATGGGAATTATATAGTATCAAACACAAAGTTCATCGATCCAAATGAGTTAAAGTACAATACCATGCTATGCTGCTGAACAGTCCGGTCTTTAGAGATAGCAGATGACATTCAATGAGCTCTGTAGTGAAAATAAATGAGTGTTCACGCAGTTGTTGGAATATAAACTATGGTAGCGTTAATATGAATTGAAGCTGCCATGCCTTTTTCTTCACCATGGTAAACTTAAGTATCAATAGTCTCTAATGTCACACTCCCCCTAGTGGTCGAATTATTGTGGAAAATGGTATAAATCTTAACTTGTTCAACGTAGGAAAACTCTTTCATCATTGTATTGTTGTATGATATATTCCCTCTACAAAATATTTTTTCTCATTATGGAGCATATTTATCACAATCAGCATTATTAATGAAGATGTGATAAATATTGTTTGCCTATAGGGGCTGCAGTTGAAGTTGGAAATAGGGGAACCACAGCAGATATTGGAGATATCTGCTGCAATACCTCCATAGTACATCTGTCTGATCTTTAATATCCCACAAATATTGATTAATAAATATGCCTTTTAAGTCAAGTTCAGAGTACTGTCCCTAGAAATGGTGATACAGTCAGTCAGAATCTGGTTAAAACACAATCTATATACTATTAGATCTTTCAGTCCAGCATAGTACGATTATGTCCCTCAGCTTATATTACTGGCCACGTGTCTGCAATACAGCTTTCTGGCTTGATCACTGGCTTAATCTGTGAGCAGTGTGGCCACACATTCCAAATGACACAGGTTTATCCCTTCAGCTGCTGGGTCTAGCAATCAGAACTTAATGTTTATCTGGCCACATTGACCCCTCCCCTCTATTCCCAGGTGGGCCGATGAGCTCCCGGAGGCTATTGACTGACTTAATTGTTCGGCTTTCAGATTGGTTTTGATCTGGCATGTTGGGGCCACACACAGAACAATGGTCTGCCAATTTGTAATAAAGTATATCAGGTAACCAAACCTGGTCACCCTGTGCAGGACTGTGTAATCTGTCAGCCTGCAGGCCACTTGCCTCATTCAAAGACTTCTTTTCCATGAATCAGATTCGGACAATATACATGTAGTTATAGTAGCTTTGCACCTCTTTGCATAACAACATGGCCACTCCGCTGCAGTTATTATTTTGTCTAACAAAGTAATGAGGCCTCCAAAATGAGAGCTCTTCACATTAAATATTTAAACTTTATTAATGTCTGGGGAGTGTCATTTCCATACAATACCCTCATAATATCTAATTTGTTAAGCTTCTTTCTGTCTGTGGCTGTTTTTATTTAGCATTTGTAATTCCAAACTCATGAAGTGGAGATAAATATCACCTTTCTGTAAGATTTTATGAAACTGAAGACATATCTCAGGATGTGTTCCCTTTTGTTAAATATTTCTTCATGGATTCTACATTCGTAGCAGACTTTAAGCAACTATTTATCATTGAATAATTTTTGCATATCCCCCGAAAAGAGATGCGGTTAAGATGCTGGCTGTCAGGAGCTCAGCAGTTGGCATACTGACGCCAGAATACCGACAACCGACATCCAGGCCATAAGTATAGCGGGCGGGTTAGTGATAGGGCTGGGGGGGGAAGGGTAAGGTTGGGGGAGTAAGGTTAGGTGTAGATGCCACCCGGGGGGGCGGGGGGGGGTTAGGATTAGGCTGTGGGTTAGGGGAATGGTAGGGTTAGGCTGTGGAGAGGGATGGGTTAGGCACTACTGGGGGCAGGTTAGGGTTGGGCTGCGGGAAGGGAGGGTTATGGGGTAGGGGAGAGAGGGTAGCATACTAACCTTGCCCCTGTTGAAATTTTACAGAATGGGATTCCGGCGTCGGTATTGTGACCACCAGCATCTCATCTGGCGGTCAGTCATCCTGAACCCCCCGAAAAAAAAATAGTTTTCAGGGGCTACCCGCAAGTACTAAGGATCCCTCAAATGTATGAAGGAGAGACCGCAGCAGATATCTCTGTATCTGCCACGGACCCTCTATTACCAAAAGCAGCCACAGCCCCCATTTACCAAGTTCCAGAATTAAAAGCATTCTGGAGTTTAGCCCCAGCACCTAACACCATTTTCAGATGGGGTTAGCCGCTGTAGCCAAGGATGGACTGGGGCCATTTTGCAGGCCTGGCATTCTGCTGCACATGCATGATAAGGGTAGGCATGGCTACCACTCATAGGTGGTGTGCCATGAATTAGGGGGGGTCAGCCTTATGGCATGCCCCCTTTTATCTGTGAGCCAACCGTAAACGATCGGGGGGGTGGGGGGGTGGACGAAGTGAGCTGGAAGGCTGCACTGCGCACCGCCGACCTGGCTCTCCCTGTGATCTGAATGGCCGAAAATTTGCCAGAAGTGTCAGACGACCAGCCCATCACTGTAGCCTATGGTCTATGTATTGCAAAACTTTCTGGGAGATGACTCCCCTGAACCTACACGTGTGTGTCAGGACCTAAAAGAAATCTATCTTAAACATACAGTGTTAAGAGCTAGCCATTTTGAGGATTGAATCAACTCACGATTAAAACAACCCATAAAAACACTTTGAAACAACTGTGAGACACAAACTGCCTTATGCCCCTGTGATGTCACCATTTCTGAGGGACTTGATGAACCTCCTCATGAATATAGGCTCAACATACAAAATGGCTGCCTCCACTGTGTCTAGGAGACAGATCCTCTTCAATGGGGAGATGTAGTATATATGAATGTTTAAAAACAAATTTTGTGGATGTCTATGTTCTCCATAGTTCATAAGTATAGTTTTTACTTTTGTCCTATATATTAGTATGAGTATTCTTGTCTTTATCCTAGAAAGTATCACAAATCTCTTACCAAATTGTAAGACAAAACATTGCAGAGGGCACACAGCCACTCGGAGAGCAGCAAGAGTCAGTTGAAAGGACAGATGAATTATAATCTGCTCTTAGTAGACCTGCCTCATACATCTGTCAAACAGTGGATTAGCTAAACTCCTTAACATGTCACACCGTTATATTACTGAGCACTATACCGGTTTCTGGACTCTGGGTGCTGCACTAAAATCATTTTGTGTTTAATTTAACTTGTGGATGTCATTCTGGAAAGAACTGACATACAGCATGTAGGTTGCATACTCTGACTAAAGTGAAACTTTCACAGTGATGGACAGCTTCCATACTTGGGAAAGTTTATCTGAAGATAATCTTAAAGGGAAATTACCTACAATGGAACCAGAGACATCTTCCTGACTTATACAAGCTCTTTCCTGTACACAAGTGAATGCAGTCAATCACTGCCTGAAGTTATACTGTATTGTTCAAAGATTGAAGGGAGCATTCAGTGCTTCTCAAATCTTTGCTCTGTCGCTTATTTAGCTACCTAGAACATTGTCTAGTAAATTTACACAATAATATATAATTTTTTACATTCACTTGTAACTTGTGACTTAACTTAAACAGCAACAGGAGGCACAAAGTGATGTCACTTTTTTAAAAATGTTTTAATTAAAGCCCGAAGTGCATATTTCAGACACCAAGTGCAGAGCAAAAACCATGCGGGTGGCATGGGATTTGTACCAGCTCCAAATGGAGAAGGGCCCTGTTTTTCCTCATCCCCTCGGGAGACAAAAGGTCTCACTGAGGGGAAAAAGGACTCTTCAAGTCCCCCTTAGCCATAGCTAGTTGGGAACCCTTGAAACCCCGACCCCCGGAGCCGCTAGGCTCAGGCTTGCCCCTTTCGCCCTAGAGTAGGACAAAACTTCCCCCTGAGGACCTGATTCTTCATCTCTTTCCAAAAGGAGAGAGCCTCAGGGAACCAGGAAGAGGGTGTCCCATAAGGGTCTCACCCAAAACCTCCACAGATATGGCACACTCACAAATAACACAAAAAGATGAGGTGAAAAGTGCAATAACACAGTGCAAACAAACAAGAAAAAGTTAAATAAATAATGAAACCTAGCAAATTGATATTCTGCGTCCTTGTGTATTGGTTCATCAGAACATAAAATGGCAGTGAGTGGTCAACGGGAAGAGTAACTTTAAAGTGTAAGTGGGATGGGCTGAAGGGATCAAATAAGCTCTCTACTGTAGATTGACTCCACTAACAAAAAAAATATTTATTTTTTTATATGTTTGTAGCAATAGTAATTTGTTCCCACAACACTACATAATTATATTAAGGTAATGTAAAAAATGTTCAAGTGATATACTGCTCAAACAGCAGGACAGTAGAACAAGGGAAGCAGTGAGGCTGGAAGGAAGCGTAAAGTTATGTAAAAGTCAATGATACATATAAAAAAAAAAGAGTACAATACATGGAAATAAAACATACAGCAGCATTAATGATTACGATGAACCATTTATGCTATAGTTTTCCATTATTTGCACCTGCTTGAATAGTGCAGCTGAAATTGATGGTGCTATATTAATTTTAGATATTATTTAAAAAAAATGCACAAATATTAAACACTTTCTTTATGAATTAGAGCTTGACGAGATGTGCTTAGAGATAGACTGCTCCAGAGACAAACTACTCCATCCCCATAACCAGCACAGAAAGAGGAGCAGCTGACTGCTTTACACCACCGACAGTATAGATTTATAAAAATAATTACTTCTGCCATCTACGCTCAGCCTCTTGTACACTAACATAAAAAAGGGAATAAAACATTGGAGGAGGGTAAATTGCATGCTTTTATTTGCATTTTTAGGAAAATTCTTCATGTAGCCAGCTGGGGTGAAAGGTCAGCATTTGCATATAAATGGAAAAGGATGGGGGCATGCAATGACGGGGAGCTGCATGTGTATGATTTTCACAGCAGTGCGCCTGTGTTTGGAAGATTAAAGTACACAGCTTGCATTTGGTTATTACTAAATGTGAAAGGGTTCAGATGCTAAATCAGAGACAAAGTAATGAAGGAGAGTACTAGGGGGAAAACCAGTGGCAGTTGTGGGGATTTATGTAGGACATCTAAAGAATAGGCAGGTATGAGGATACCAGTTGCAGCCAGCTCAGGTATCTAAATTATTTTTTAATTTTGATCCATGTATTTGCCACTATCATGATGGCGTACACATAATTCTTAATATACAAAGATAATAAGACTCGGTGGTGCTTCTATCATTTCCATGAGCCATACGTTCTGCAGTATGTATTACTATCTGGCGTTCATGAATTTCCCGTTACTTTGCATTAATTGTAGATTTGACCATTTGGCAGAAACTGCTGCAGTGCCTGTATTTTATGCTAAAAGTTGACATATAGCAAATAATTTAAGATAACTTAGTTTTCATTAAAAAAATGTTTGTTTGAGGTAGCACTGACACAAGTATTGTACCTTTGCTTGTTGTGTAAATTGTCTTATTAGTGTGTGCAACGCACAGCATCACTCAGCAGCAGCAGCAGCAGAATGACCTGTATAATTTCCCATCATTCTTTTAGCCATTGTATGAAATGTTCTGGAGAAAAGCAGTGCCCCATTATGTCTGACCACCTGCCCCTGCCTTGTGTTAGTGCCACCCACTGTGTAGCAGTGACTGCCGTTGTCTTTTTACCTGACATTTCACCAGCATTAAACTCATCGCGTCAACCCAACATAAATATACACTAGTGCTTTTAAAAACATCATATGTTCGTCCATGGCGACAGGTGTCATTCAAATAACACTAACAGCCTCAGTGGGACCAGTCACCAGTCCAGTATGGTAATGTATTTACCTGGTGAAAACTGTCTTCCTCCCTTTGTTTGCTTTTTAGCAATGCTCTGAAAGTTGATCAGCCTGAACGTGCCTAATGTTTGATCAGACTTACATCTGCCCTATTCTTTACAAATTTGTTTCTCCTAACTCCCTGTGTGGGATGACAGATGGACAGAGAGTCTCCCAGGGAACAGACAGGTAGGCGAGGCGTGGCTCTGACAGCAGGCAAACCGCTGCAGATCAAGGCCAGAAAGGGAGTATTCTTGTCATCCCTGTAGTAAGAGACCTCCTCTTGTCACCTTTACTTTGTCAGCAGCGGACAGATGGATGGTTAACGTCTGTTTTCTATTCCCCAGTTACAAAGGCATAGACTGACAGGAGATAAGGACCACTTGACCCACCTGCCAATTTCTCATTTCCCAACCTGCTGTCGGATTCTCTACTGCTTACTCTGTCCATACCTCCTCCCCCTCAGTGCGGATAACATATTTCTTTTGCCATGTATTCTCAGGGACAATAAAAGAGAGACATTTATAGGCCGAGTACACCTGAAGGTGACCTGTTATTTACTTTCACTAGTACATAAACTTTCCATCACAGAATATACCTCTCCTTCTCAATAAGTTACTGTATAAGAAAAATATAATTATTTCATATCAGGATTTATTTATTTACTTTATTTATTTACTTACTACTTTATTTAACTTTAAACATCCTGGGGCAGATGTAATAACCTGGAGAAGGCATAAGGAAGTGATAAACCAGTGATATGTGCAAGGTGATAAAGGCACCAGCCAATCCGCTCCAATATGTAAATTAACAGTTTGGATCTGATTGGCTGCTGCCTTTATCACCTTGCACATATCACTGGTTTATCACTTCCTTATGCCTTCTCCAGGTTAATACATCTCCCCCCCAGTTATTCTACCTAGAGAGCAGGAAGTGAATCTGAGTAGAATACTGATTCTTTCCGGTAACGAGTTCTATTTACCATCATTTCATTACTTTTCTTCAAAAACTTATTTTTCAAAGCAAGAAAGTTTAAAAGAAAAGTTGTATTAATAAAAATATTGAACTAATATATTCAAACTGCATTTTTAAGCAATTTCATTTTGCAAAATAATACTCACTAAATTATTTTATTACACCATTTACATTTGTGACACACAAGATCTGTCAAGTTTGACAAATTATTTTGCTCCTCTTGACTTTTATCAACATCTGATCTGCCGTGTTGATTTCTCTATTGACTAAAAATAAATATTTCACCACATCAAGGCTAATCAAAAGTACATAGACAGGAACAGAATGCCACCTAGTGGCCAAATATACATGAAAACCAGATGACGTTTTGGAGGTTATGAACCTATCACAGAGAGTAGAGACAGTCATTTTATGGGGTCAACCAATATTCATAGGAGTACAGTCAGTAAATTCCCTTGTGAATTAATAGGCTAAATATTGGTTTGGCCTCCAAAATGGCCGCCCCACTGTGTGTAGCTGACAAGTCTTCTTCATAGATCTGTTTGTATATTAATACGATTTGAGACGCGGCAGAAGCCCTTTAAACAGACCCAGAAAGAATATCCTATAACTAATTAAATCTAACTGCTGTGTATGCATCTTTTTAGAGTAAAAACATACATTTGTATCAGCTTCTTGCATGGCCCCTTAACAGATACCTATTACTGCATTAGAAATAGATTGTAAGAAAGTTTTATATCTGTATAACATAAATCCTGGAATCATGAGTAGCATGTTGGCAGCATTTAAAGGAATGTAATCTTATTTTTTGTCCAAATAAATGCAGATTGCTGGGTGAAGGAGAGAGGAAGTGGTTAGAGATCATTCCTGTAAAAGGACAGTTTTTCCATAACTGTGAGAGGAATATTGATAGACCTTTATTTCTCCCCTGTACACTAACAATACATTTTCTTCCTAATTTGTCCGCAAGCCACAAATATCAGCAAGGAAGTGGGTAGAGAAATATGGAGTAATAATTTATTGTTACAATGCGCTAGATTGTTAGGCACCCCCTCCTATTGGTGCTTTCACGCCTTCCTGCATAATTTTTTTTCCTTCTTTACTGCGTGCAGAATAATAGAACAAGCAAGTGTGGAAAATGTATTCCAGTAGAAGGATGGATGTGTGCACACAGAGTGACTGAGAAAATCTATTCCTGCACTTTGATGATTAATATTAAGGTCTCTCAGGGTTTCATTCAGCTCCTGTATAAAGTACACAGTGATGCATTTAGCTGGAAGGCTAAATTGATACACTATACTTTGTACTGCATTGGACTATTGTACCCTGTGAATATTCTGAGTTCAGGTGGTCTTTTAATGAATCCCTGGCCCATTCCTATGAGATACTGTATGGGATACGTTATCATCAACCAAATCAATGTTTTCCTGCTGAAAACCAGGCAGAATAGTACGGTGCCAAATGTATCATGTTTACAATACTGCATTAACCCAATCTATTGTGAAAAGCTACAAAGAATTCTAATATATGCAAACCTAGGAAAACAGTATGCTGTAATAGCAGCTATAATACATAACAAGTTCACTTCTAGCCCCCCTGGTCTTGTTATCCTATATAATAAAAGGCTAAAGCTGCTCCTCACCTCTGTGGGGGGGAATTCAAGTGTTTTGCGCTCCGGCGCCACTAAATTGCGTCCGATGAAACAGTTTAAGTGTTGCTCCATTCCAGCATGCACAGCCACCGGCGCTGACATTACTGTTATGTTGTTCCATTATTTTGACTGGCTGGTAACTAGTCATCATATAATGGAACATATTGCACATAAAGATATTGTCCTTTATATTATTACGTATACCCTATGGTTGTACAGTAATATACTGAACCTACTATTTTCCAGGTTCATTCAAAGTAAAAATAATGCATGCAGTGGAGGCAGCCATTTTGTGGGCTGAAAGAATCTTCAAGAACACTGTGGGGTGTATTCAATAGTTTTTTGGGCGACGATAAGTAAGGGGCACCTGATAGAGCTATTCAGTTGTTTTGTTGACTGCATTACTTATCACGCTTGTCGCGCCCACATGTGCTATATTTAGACACAAATAAGGAGCAATTCAATTGTTGCTCTGTTTAGACACCCATTAGGTGCTGGAGTGACATATCTTCTCACAGCCTTCTGAGGTGCGAGAAGAAAAGTCTGTGGCTTAGGTGCCGAGGCGGGGCTCCCCATCTATTTGGGAGCTTATAAAGGAATGGGCGCCCGATCAGAGCAACAATTGAATTGCTCTGATGGGCACCCATTACGTTTGGCGCCCTCAATTTTTTTAAATTTCTCCCAGAAAGCAGCTAAATCTGGTTGAGCACCCAAACAGCCGTCTTTTCACAGATTTCTGCTCACCCCCTCATTAGGCTACACGCAGATGTCATGCAGTTGCGCCCTTTCAGTAGACAATTGAATAGCTGCCTCCGTGCACCCATTACTTAAGGGCACCCAAACAACAATTGAATTCCTTAGTCTCTCCTTTGATTTTTTTCCCCTCTATATATTAGTTTACTAGGAAGCAATAACATCACTGAGGTATCATACTTTATACCTCACACCTCAGTGATCCATCTAACTAGTTCATAGTGATTCCGTCTACATAAATGAATTTTTCTACATTCCTTCCCTGTGAATTAATAAACATAATTTATCATGTGTATTATATCTTTTTGAGGTAGAGGTGTGTGAATTCATAGAATAACTGTTTCTTGTTGAGTTCGGAATGTTTTCTCATCACCCATCCGGCACTATGCAACTCCATCTGCATCTGATCCCTGTAGGTCACCTGAAATGAGATATCTTAGATCAGCTTTTATGTAACCCAATATCTACATCTTGCTTTACGTTGACAGCTGATTTGCACCATTATTTGTCCTATAATATACACTGATTTCTGCAGAGAAATTCCTGTATACTCCGGGAGAAGTATAGGGGGAATTATTTTGTCTTCACTGATGAGAGCTGATGAATTATGTGCATTAACAATAATAAAGGAGAATTATTGTATCATTTTGTCAACAGTCTATTTTATGGTGTATGCCTGTCTGCCAGCACTAAACTAATATTTACTCAACAGTGGCAGCTAAATATTCCAGTTTGTCACTTTGTACTGTAGATAGATATGGTTCTCCTTAGTAAATGGTTATATATGTCACTGAACTGACTTATTTGTTAAGGGGGTGATCTTATAAAACCTGACAGGGAGGGAAAGGGACCAAAAAAAATTAAAAGATCCCTTTTATTTAATAACAAAACACAACATAAACAGCATTTGCTTCTAAATAAGTGACTACATTATGTATGTAAATTAACTTTAGGTCCAGTGCAAAATAAATTAATAAGTTACAGCCACTTTATATTTTACTTTAGCTACTGTATGTCTTAAAGGACTACTAAAACTCAAAAGAAGCGTTTGCATAGTGTATATAATAGAGCTAATAATAACATTCCAAACTAAATGTAAATGTTTCCATGGATTTTCAGAACTGAAGTTGCTTGGAGTCATTACGGTAGTTCTTTTCCTGCATACAACATATTTCCTGTCAGTTATTTCCTACAGGTAGCCCTTATTACAGGATGCTGAAAGGATTCCGGCGGTTTGGATACTGGCGATCATATGACAAACGCCAGAATCCCGACACCATTCGGAATCCCGATACCAGAATACTGACTGCCAACATCTCATAGGTAAGTATTAGGGGGATGGTTAGGGTTAGGTCCCGAGGCAGGGTTAGAGTTAGGCTCTAGAGGGGGGGGGGGTTAGCCGTAGCCACCACCATACCCACTATATTAGCCCTAGCCGCCACCCAAAGTGGGTTAGGGTAGGGGACAGGGAAGGTTTAAAATAATGACCCCATCCTCTGTCGGCATTCTAATTGTTCTAATTGTTGGAATGCCGGTGTCGGTCATGTGACTGCCGGCCTCCCGACCGCCAGCCTCCTGTATCACACCCCTTATTACCATACTTGTCACCTGTGCTGTAGAAATGGACATATACCATTGTTTCCTTGCAGGCTCCTCTTCTGTCACTTAGAAATAATTTTCTGGACATGCTGTAACAACTTTTGGCTTTATCCAATCAGGGACATTACCACACCAGTTGGTGCATGTCGCATCTCCCAGGATCGTGTATAGCATTAGGGGTGGATGTAATGAAGTCCGAGTTGGCCAGAGGTTTTGGGTTCCCAGCCAAATTCGGACGTTTTTTAAAGTGGCAATTGTTTCCAAGGCATGGTTTTTGCAATGTAAGTACATGATTGCCGCTTTAAAAAACCCGTCCAAGTTAGGCTAGGAACTTGCACCTCTGGCCAACTCGGACTTCATGACATCTCGTCCTAAAAGTTCTAGGCTACACCCTTCCTTAAAAAAGCAGATGTTTGCAGCACAGTAGGAATGGGATGTTTTTCCCAACTGTTGGGAAAAGAGTCCTGATAGGACTGTACGATTCAGGTGTGGTTTGAATAGGCTTTCTCAAGGTATGGAAACTTTTACCTGAATACTTGTGATGTTGTCATGAGTTGTTTTACGTAAGGCATATTGTAGATCAGGCACTGTAGCCCTTTAGTTGTGAACTCCCAGCTGTCAAAAAATAAGAATAAAGTGAAAATGCAGTAAGTTAGTGAGTTACTCACTACTGATTTCAATAGCTGTGGTCACTACATATGGTAACATATCTCAGTATGATATTCCTGAACGTAATGTACAGTAGAGGCAGACATTTTTAAGGGTGACTGAATATTCAACCTGAGAGTTCACTAGGAACTACAGTAGTAACATAATTGAATAACTGTTAAGTAAATAATAAATTTTTCCTTCATACTCCATTACAGACAGGTTTAGTCCCATCCTCACTTTTATTACAGTTCCTGTCACTGCAGTCATTTGAACTGCATGGACATCACTGGCCCCATCCCATTGTATTACTCAACCAATCAACACCGTGCACTTCTCCTACAAAGCTAGGCTGCACAGATGCCTACTCAGTTACAGTAGCACCTCCTTCCCAACATAGCAACCTGATGCAGAGGAGTGGCAGAGAGGATTAGATAAACACTCATTATTGTATTTGTACTTCAGCTCAGATATATATATATATGCATGTATGAATGGATGAAGCAGCTCTTTATTTATTTTTTTGTAGTGCCGTGTGTGGTGTGGAATTCTTTACCTTGCTACAGTATGTGGATATATGAAAATATTATATACTATGTGCACACAGGTAGTTGGGCTTCATATAGGAGAGTTCCAGATTTATTGTGTAGCTATGTACAATATATATATATATATATATAATATATATATATATATATATAATTAGGATTAGTATTGGATATAGGGATAGAGACCGATGCATAAAAACCTTTTTATTATAATAAATAATTTTAAGAAATTAAAAAGTACATTGGCTTTCTATTTCTTGATAGTTTGAAGTGCCCCAAATATCAGAAACTGAGATAAAACAGTATCTCAATCCATCCCATTCAGTTAGGATAAACAGCATCCGTATCAACTTGATCCCAAGTGATACAATTGTTACATAATAAAATAGTTACTATGACAACAATGTTGGGGTTTTATGTCAAATCAGTAATATACAGCTATTAATCAAGATATTCACTTAAGCTGGGTACAGACTATCCGATAGTGTATGCTGATTTGATAAATGTTCCGATCTGACAGAACAATTATTGGTACCATGTGTACCGTTACACTCTGAACTATTTTTCATTCAGTGTTTGCTTTATTTTGATCTCTACAATGGGATTGGGAGGTCAGGAAAGGTATAGCACGTGTAACACACACTACATTATCCACCCCGATATGACCATTGACCTGCATACACACTATCCAATTATCGGGTTGGTCAGTCAATTATCGGCTGATTGGCCTGATAATTGGGTAACGTGTACCTAGCTTAACACTTTGATCACTAATTGCTTTAAAACTAGATCTGTACCTAATTTGGCCACACATGATACAAGCAAACTGACCAAATCTAGTAATTTGGAACGTAAAGAAGTTTATCAGGTCTTGAAGATGTCCATGTCATCCCTCATAGGCCAATGAAACAGCATTTCCACTCCAGTCCATCAGTTCTGGTCCAGATGGGCATATTATATCCACTGGCTACATTAGTTTGGGACACACATATGTTTCAGTGGCCTGTCAGCAGAGCACTACAGCAGCTAGGGAGCCATTCATTTTATTTATTTGTAATATAAAAGTAAGTCATATAAATCTTACGAAAGAAATAAGACTGTGCATATATTTTTATATATAGCTTATCTACTAATGCATAAATATATATATAGATCAATGCTTGCAGTGGCATTCCTCGGGAGATTGTCACACGTGGATGAATAATGTTTCATAGCATATGAAGAATGTAAACATTACTACTAATTTCTATGAGTAGCAAGTCGTTATAAATATTTCATTCATAGATTTACCAACCCACCCGCAGGCTAAAGAACAATCCTTGTATCTGCAGGATTCTGCCTTTATTATCATTTTATTACTATTAGTCATAACACTGCTCTAGGAAAATGTATCACAAAGTGTAATGTGCTTCTTTTCACGGTATGAAATAATGTGTGTGTGTGTGTGTGTGTGTGTGTGTGTGTGTGTGTGTGTGTGTGTGTGTGTGTGTGTGTGTGTGTCAAGGGGGGAGATGTACATATTTCAAGGTAATGCAAGTAGGATTGACATTAAAATCCATTTGTGGGAGATCTGTTGAAAGGCACTTTACCAAAAAGCCAGTTGTAGTTTTTTATGGTTATATAATAGATGTTACTGGTACAAAGTGCCAGTCTTCATACTGGTGAACTTTTCATGATAGATTCATTGGCTTGAATGTACTTCTTCATTAATTCTTTTTGTGAAGTCATTTCCTTTTGCACCAATAAATACAGTGACTTTTTTTTTCTTATTTTCGTGACACTGAGCACTAGAATGAGTTTACTTGGCCTGTGCCCCACAAAACAAGATAAAAGCGTAAAGTTTTATTTTGTGATATGCGCTTGAAACTTTATTTCATCACCTCCTGTGTTGGTGTGGCCAAGTAGTATAATACAGAGACGTACCGGTGACTGCTGCATAACCTTCCAGCAAGCAAAGCTCTAAATCACAAATATTATGAATGAAACTTTGGCCCATTACTGTTCATAATACTCATAATGCTGCAGTTACTCTTCTGGGCACTTGTTCCCAGGATGAGATGAGAAACGTGCTGGAAACCCTTGTTCAAATCCCATTGTCATCTCCCTCTGACCTTGGACAAGTCACCTTGAGTCCAAGTCGTCCAAAACTACATTGTCAGCTCAGTTGGCCAGGGAAACCATGTTTGACAAATTCTGTGCGCACGACTCTGTGTGAAATTGTTTGCTATGCAAAAATCAATAATAACAAAAGCATGAGACAAGATAATATTTGATACTGGAGCAAAGATTTGAACATCGCAGCCAGTTGCTGTTAAACAGACGATACATTTCCGCCTGGTATGAGCGGAGATATCCTGGCACCTATCAATCACTAGCACTTATGTTTGTGAACAGCAAAAAAACACAATTAGCATTTAAAGCCTTGCTGACTGGCATGTTGTGATATCTTGCCACACGACAAAACACTTGATGTCATAAGAACAGTAATAGGAGAGAGAAGGCGTCTGGAGTTGGATGGAGGAAAATGCCATTTTTACTGCAGGCGAGATTCATTACAGTGAATGCAAAAGAGGGAGTGACAGAGGAGAGCAGGAGTATAATAGCTGTGCCCCCACCCCCCAGCTGCACTATGATCCATCAGGTTTTATAAATGCAGCTGTGGAAGATTTGTGGGCAAGCAAATCACAGTGCAGAATTCAGTATTCATTACATCCAAGCCCCCAGCATCAAGCAACCCCCAACAACACCACTCAAGTGTCACTCTACATCATGAATCTGTCCTTATACCCTTTTTATTTAAATCCCAAAATGTGCGGATGTATGACGCTATGTCTCGCACCTGGCTTTTTCCTCTTTCGTAAAGGGTTCGGAGTGCTCTTGTTAAATAAATCATACCAGCAGTAAAACATAATAAAACATTTCACATTGTACTGTAGGAGCAGATATTATACCTAGGCAGAGCAGTAACCACATAGGACCGTATTGGAGAAGAAACTTCAACATCCCAGTTTTTTATGATTGTAAAAAGAAAATGATGCTGATGCTTTGTTTTTATATACTAATGTTTACAGAAATCTGTAACACTCTATATAGTCCTAAAAAATGTTGTCTGAAAAATTATGGCAATAAGCTTGATTCATGTTTGAAAGTAAAGCAAAAAAATCAAGTAACTTTGTGTATGGAACAAACCATGTTGCTATGCAAGGGGAGCAAATGCATTTTTATTTTTTCTGTGTAGGGTAACTGGCTGCTTTTGCATGTAGCCCACACATGTTTGCTTAATTTTTACACTGCAATTTACATTTCAGTCTGAACACACTCCACCCAAATCTAAATCTCTCTGCACGTGTTACATCTGCCCCACCTGCAGTGCAACATGGTTTTGCCCAGTTGCTTGCTTTTTTGCTTTACTTATAAACATGAATCAGGCCCAATATGCAGATATTTCACAGGAAAGCAAATGAGGGGGGGATGAGAATATATAACTTTAGATTCATGTCTCTCTACATACTAATATTTTGTTCTTTTTGGTTCCCCCAGAAAATGAATTTCGAGGTGAGCTGCTGAACCAAAGGTGGACCCGTGGCGATAAAATTAACAGCTGTCCCAAAAAACAAAGATTAACCAGCACCAAGTCCAAGGTGAGGGCAAAAATCACAACTTTTGGGGCAGTGCAAGTGGCATCGCAGAAACATATCTGCCCACTGGCAGATCAGCTCCTGCGCATTTAAAAAAAACACACGTAGATTTATAAACAAAATTGACTTTGAATTAGGCCCTTTGGTGGTCATTCCGAGTTGATCGCTCGCTAGCAGTTTTTAGCAGCCGTGCAAACGCTATGCCGCCGCCCACTGGGAGTGTATTTTAGCTTAGCAGAAGTGCGAACGAAAGGATCGCAGAGCGGCTACAAAATATTTTTGTGCAGTTTCAGAGTAGCTTCAAACCTACTCAGCGCTTGCGATCACTTCAGACCATTCAGTTCCTGATTTGACGTCACAGACACTCCCTGCATTCACCAGCCACGCCTGCGTTTTTCCTGTCACGCCTGTGTTTTTCCGAACACTCCCTGAAAACGGTCAGTTGACACCCAGAAACACCCACTTCATGTCAATCACTCTGCGGCTGCCTGTGCGACTGAAAAGCATCGCTACACCCTGTGCAAAACGTCTTTGTTCGTTGTAATAGTACACCACGCGTGCGCATTGTGCCGTATACGCATGCGCAGAAGTGCCGTTTTTTTGCCTCATCGCTGCACAGCGAACGAATGCAGCTGGCGATCAACTCGGAATGACCCCCTTAATGCTGGAGATTCCTCTGATATATCCTGCATTAAAGGGTTGATGAATAGCACCAAACTTAAAAGTTATGGAAATTATGTGGCAACTACACATTCTACATGGTTTTCAGAATATAATAACTTAATAGATAGACATAAGAAAAAATCATCCACTATGCTTATTCCATAACAGAAATAGTGCTAAAATAAACTATTATTGGTCTCTATGTATAACCAGAAATGTAAAATAATTTTAGAACCAAGCTAAAAGGTATGTAGTCTCTATGTCAGCTTTCACAATGCCGACACTGATATATGTCAATGAAAGTCTTTGTGCTTGATTTGCTTACAGACAGATGATACAGTTGTTTCCAAAGTTGTTGATCACAGATGGCACTATTAATATTTTAGAAATGTATTACATGTATAGATCAGTTCCGTGCTGTGAATGTGGAAGAGGGATACAACTAGTGATGTGCACCGGACATTTTTCGGGTTTTGTGTTTTGGTTTTGGATTCGGTTCCACGGCCGTGTTTTGGATTCGGACGCGTTTTGGCAAAACCTCACCGAAATTTTTTTGTCGGATTCGGGGGTGTTTTGGATTCGGGTGTTTTTTTCAAAAAACCCTAAAAAACAGCTTAAATCATAGAATTTGGGGGTCATTTTGATCCCATAGTATTATTAACCTCAATAACCATAATTTCCACTCATATCCAGTCTATTCTGAACACCTCACACCTCACAATATTATTTTTAGTCCTAAAATTTGCACCGAGGTCGCTGGATGGCTAAGCTAAGCTAAACAAGTGGCAGACACAAACACCTGGCCCATCTAGGAGTGGCACTGCAGTGTCAGGCAGGATGGCACTTCAAAAAAATTGTCCCCAAACAGCACATGATGCAAAGAAAAAAAGAGGCACACCAAGGTTGCTGTGTGACTAAGCTAAGCGACACAAGTGGCCGACACAAACACCTGGCCCATCTAGGAGTGGCACTGCAGTGTCAGGCAGGATGGCACTTCAAAAAAATAGTCCCCAAACAGCACATGATGCAAAGAAAAAAAGAGGCGCAATGAGGTAGCTGTGTGACTAAGCTAAGCGACCCAAGTGGCCGACACAAACACTTGGCCCATCTAGGAGTGGCACTGCAGTGTCAGGCAGGATGGCACTTCAAAAAAATTGTCCCCAAACAGCACATGATGCAAAGAAAAATGAAAGAAAAAAGAGGTGCAAGATGGAATTGTCCTTGGGCCCTCCCACCCTCCCTTATGTTGTATA
Organism: Pseudophryne corroboree; assembly: GCF_028390025.1. Taxonomy (NCBI): domain Eukaryota; kingdom Metazoa; phylum Chordata; class Amphibia; order Anura; family Myobatrachidae; genus Pseudophryne; species Pseudophryne corroboree. The sequence continues at coordinate 283,308,443 of NC_086446.1, forward strand.
AACAGGACATGCACACTTTAACGAACCCATCATTTCAGCGACAAGGTCTGCCACACGACTGTGACTGAAATGACTGGTTGGTTTGGGCCCCTACCAAAAAAGAAGCAATCAATCTCTCCTTGCACAAACTGGCTCTACAGAGGCAAGATGTCCACCTCATCATCATCCTCCGATTCCTCACCCCTTTCACTGTGTACATCCCCCTCCTCACAGATTATTAATTCGTCCCCACTGGAATCCACCATCTCAGATCCCTGTGTACTGGAGGCAATTGCTGGTGAATGTCTCCAAGGAGGAATTGATTATAATTCATTTTGATGAACATCATCTTCTCCACATTTTCTGGAAGTAACCTCGTACGCCGATTGCTGACAAGGTGAGCGGCTGCACTAAACACTCTTTTGGAGTACACACTGGAGGGAGGGCAACTTAGGTAGAATAAAGCCAGTTTGTGCAAGGGCCTCCAAATTGCCTCTTTTTCCTGCCAGTATACGTACGGACTATCTGACGTGCCTACTTGGATGCGGTCACTCATATAATCCTCCACCATTCTTTCAATGGTGACAGAATCATATGCAGTGACAGTAGACGACATGTCAGTAATCGTTGCCAGGTCCTTCAGTCCGGAACAGATGTCAGCACTCGCTCCAGACTGCCCTACATCACCGCCAGCGGGTGGGCTCGGAATTCTTAGCCTTTTCCTCGCACCCCCCAGTTGCGGGAGAATGTGAAGGAGGAGCTGTTGATGGGTCACGTTCCACTTGACTTGACAATTTTCTCACCAGCAGGTCTTTGAACCTCTGCAGACTTGTGTCTGCCGGAAAGAGAGATACAACGTAGGTTTTAAATCTAGGATCGAGCACGGTGGCCAAAATGTAGTGCTCTGATTTCAACAGATTGACCACCCGTGAATCCTGGTTAAGCGAATGAAGGGCTCCATCCACAAGTCCCACATGCCTAGCGGAATCGCTCTGTTTTAGCTCCTCCTTCAATGTCTCCAGCTTCTTCTGCAAAAGCCTGATGAGGGGAATGACCTGACTCAGGCTGGCAGTGTCTGAACTGACTTCACGTGTGGCAAGTTCAAAGGGTTGCAGAACCTTGCACAACGTTGAAATTATTCTCCACTGTGCTTGAGTCAGGTGCATTCCCCCTCCTTTGCCTATATCGTGGGCAGATGTATAGGCTTGAATGGCCTTTTGCTGCTCCTCCATCCTCTGAAGCATATAGAGGGTTGAATTCCACCTCGTTACCACCTCTTGCTTCAGATGATGGCAGGGCAGGTTCAGGAATGTTAGCTGGTGCTCCAGTCTTCGGCACGCGGTGGCTGAATGCCGAAAGTGGCCCGCAATTCTTCGTGCCACCGACAGCATCTCTTGCACTCCCCTGTCGTTTTTTAAATAATTCTGCACCACCAAATTCAATGTATGTGCAAAACATGGGACGTGCTGGAATTTGCCCAGATGTAATGCACGCACAATATTGGTGGCGTTGTCCGATGTCACAAATCCCCAGGAGAGTCCATTTGGGGTAAGTCATTCCGCGATGATGTTCCTCAGTTTCCGTAAGAGGTTGTCAGCTGTGTGCCTCTTCTGGAAAGCGGTGATACAAAGCATAGCCTGCCTAGGAACGAGTTGGCGTTTGCGAGATGCTGCTACTGGTGCCGCCGCTGCTGTTCTTGCTGCGGGAGGCAATACATCTACCCAGTGGGCTGTCACAGTCATATAGTCAATGAGTCTGCCCTGCTCCACTTGTCCACATGTCCGTGGTTAAGTGGACATTGGGCACAACTGCATTTTTTAGGACACTGGTGACTCTTTTTCTGACATCTGTGTACATTTTCGGTATCGCCTGCAGGACTATTGGCTTTCCTGTGTAAGGAGGAAATTGACACTGAGGGAGTTGGTGGTGTGGTTTGCAGGAGCTTGGTTACAAGAGGAAGGGATTTAGTGGTCAGTGGACTGCTTCCGCTGTCATCCAAAGTTTTTGAACTTGTCACTGACTTATGATGAATGCGCTGCAGGTGACGTATAAGGAAGGATGTTCCGAGGTGGTTAACGTCCTTACCCCTACTTATTACAGCTTGACAAAGGCAACACACGGCTTGACACCTGTTGTCCGCATTTGTGTTGAAATAATTCCACACCGAAGAGCTGATTTTTTTTGTATTTTGACCAGGCATGTCAATGGCCATATTCGTCCCACGGACAACAGGTGTCTCCCCGGGTGCCTGACTTAAACAAACCACCTCACCATCAGAATCCTCCTTGTCAATTTCCTCCCCAGCGCCAGCAACACCCATATCCTCATCCTGGTGTACTTCAACACTGACATCTTCAATTTGACTATCAGGAACTGGACTGCGGGTGCTACTTCCAGCACTTGCAGGGGGCGTGCAAATGGTGGAAGGCGCAAGTTCTTCCCGTCCAGTGTTGGGAAGGTCAGGCATCGCAACCGACACAATTGGACTCTCCTTGGGGATTTGTGATTTAGAAGAACGCACAGTTCTTTGCTGTGCTTTTGCCAGCTTAAGTCTTTTCATTTTTCTAGCGAGAGGGTGAGTGCTTCCATCCTCATGTGAATCTGAACCACTAGCCATGAACATAGGCCAGGGCCTCAGCCGTTCCTTGCCACTCCGTGTCGTAAATGGCATATTGGCAAGTTTACGCTTCTCATCAGACGCTTTCAATTTTGATTTTTGGGTCATTTTACTGAACTTTTGTTTTTTGGATTTGACATGCTCTGTACTATGACATTGGGCATCGGCCTTGGCAGACGACGTTGCTGGCATTTCATCATCTCGGCCATGACTAGTGGCAGCAGCTTCAGCACGAGGTGGAAGTGGATCTTGATCTTTCCCTATTTTAACCTCCACATTTTTGTTCTCCATTTTTTAATGTGTGGAATTATATGCCAGTATCAATAGCAATGGCCTACTACTATATACACTGTGCACAACTGAAATGCACCACAGGTATAGAATGTAGATGGATAGTATACTTGACGACACAGAGGTAGGTACAGCAGTGGCCTTCCGTACCGTACTGCTATATATACTGGTGGTCACTGTGTCAGCAAACTGCAAAACTAAAATGCACCACAGGTATAGAATGTAGATGGATAGTATACTTGACGACACAGAGGTAGGTACAGCAGTGGCCTTCCGTACCGTACTGCTATATATACTGGTGGTCACTGTGTCAGCAATCTGCACAACTGAAATTCACCACAGGTATAGAATGTAGATGGATAGTATACTTGACGACACAGAGGTAGGTACAGCAGTGGCCTTCCGTACCGTACTGCTATATATACTGGTGGTCACTGTCAGCAAACTGCAAAACTAAAATGCACCACAGATATAGAATGTAGATGGATAGTATACTTGACGACACAGAGGTAGGTACAGCAGTGGCCTTCCGTACCGTACTGCTATATATACTGGTGGTCACTGTGTCAGCAAACTGCACAACTGAAATGCACCACAGGTATAGAATCTAGATGGATAGTATACTTGATGACACAGAGGTAGGTACAGCAGTGGCCTTCCTTACCGTATTGCAATATATACTGGTGGTCACTGTCAGCAAACTGCAAAACTAAAATGCACCACAGGTATAGAATGTAGATGGATAGTATACTTGACGACATAGAGGTAGGTACAGCAGTGGCCTTCCGTACCGTACTGCTATATATACTGGTGGCCACTGTGTCAGCAAACTGCAAAACTAAAATGCACCACAGGTATAGAATGTAGATGGATAGTATACTTGACGACACAGAGGTAGGTACAGCAGTGGCCTTCCGTACCATACTGCTATATATACTGGTGGTCACTGTGTCAGCAAACTGCACAACTGAAATGCACCACAGGTATAGAATCTAGATGGATAGTATACTTGACAACACAGAGGTAGGTACAGCAGTGGCCAACTGTACCGTAATGCTATATATTATATACTGGTGGTCAGCAAACTGTGCAAAACTTAAATGCACCACAGGTATGGATGGATAGTATACTTGACGACACAGAGGTAGGTACAGCAGTGGCCTTCTGTACCGTACTCCTATATATTATATACTGGTGGTCAGCAAAATTATGCACTGTACTCCTACTATATACTACACAATGCAGCACAGATATGGAGTGTTTTTCAGGCAGACAACCTATACTGGTGGTCACTGGTCAGCAAAACTCTGCACTGTACTCCTCCTATATAATATTATACTGGTGGTCCCCAGTCCCCACAATAAAGCAGTGTGAGCACAGATATATGCAGCACACTGAGCACAGATATGGAGTGTTTTTCAGGCAGACAACGTATACTGGTGGTCACTGTCAGCAAAACTCTGCACTGTACTCCTCCTATATAATACAGCTGCTCCCCAGTCCCCACAATTAAGCAGTGTGAGCACAGATATATGCAGCACACTGAGCACAGATAAGGAGCGTTTTTTTCAGGCAGGGAACGGATAAAACTGGTGGTCACTGGTCAGCAAAACTCTGCACTGTACTCCTCCTATATAATACAGCTGCTCCCCAGTCCCCACAATTAAGCAGTGTGAGCACAGATATATGCAGCACACTGAGCACAGATAAGGAGCGTTTTTTTCAGGCAGGGAACGGATAAAACTGGTGGTCACTGATCAGCAAAACTCTGCACTGTACTCCTCCTATATTAATATACAGCTGCTCCCCAGTCCCCACAATTAAGATATAAGCAAGCACAAATATTTGCATCAACAATTAATAAACGGAGAGGACGCCAGCCACGTCCTCTCCCTAACATTTCCAATGCACGAGTGAAAATGACGGCGACGCGCGGCTGCTTATATAGAATCCGAATCTCGCGAGAATCCGACAGCGGGATGATGACGTTCGGGCGCGCTCGGGTTAACCGAGCCATACGGGAGAATCCGAGTATGCCTCGGACCCGTGTAAAATGGGTGAAGTTCGGGGGGGTTCGGTTTCCGAGGAACCGAACCCGCCCGCTCATCACTAGATACAACACACGAAGGCATGTTTATTATTATGCAGAAAATGCAAATGTAGTTCTGTGGCACAAATTTTGCACTTGGATTGAAGAGCAGAAATGCAGTGTCTGTGGCTGTGCAAAAGTTTGACTGTGTCATGGAATACCTTGCTGGATTTGGGGCGTTAGGAGCGCAAGTCGGGCATTTTTATATATATATATATATATATATATATATATAGTGGAGAAGGGGCATTTAGTTGAATCTTCCCTGCTATAATGCTTACATCCTCAGCGTAGATTGGGCCTGGAACACATTTTACACCCTGCGACAAGAATGAGGCTAAAAGGAGCACCATTTGAGGAGAAACTATAAAACATATATGGGAGGGCGGATGGGACTATAAAACATAAACGTTGGTGGGGGAGGGGCTAGAGTATGTGTTGAGCCTTGTAGTGACTATATAACTTATTCTATAATGCACTTTCTCACGAGGAGCCACTGAACTGGCAAATTGACCATGAGCCTTGGAAGACAAAAAGTAAAAATAAAAACAATTGTGGAGACCTTTGTTTATGTGAACACTGAACCATATTTTGTTTCAGTGTTATAGCACATTCCATGTGGCTAAAGTAGCACTTTAAAGAGACAGGATATAGTTGTGTGTATGTGAATCAGCTTTCTCTAGTAAAGACCTTGTGAAACACGTATGAATGCACACACGTACACACAAGTGTCACGGGGAACGAGGCAGCAGCGGAATCCTTTGTGTCAACTGATCAGGATGTGACTGCTGTTGACTTGTCTTCTGAATGAAGCTGACAATGGGTCGCTGTCAGGGACATTTAAATGAAGCAGCAGGAAGGACACCCCCACAGGGAATACTATAAAAATAAACCAAATTTGAACATTTCAGATCCATTGCACAAGTAGATTTTAAACAATCTGCTTTTAGAACAATAAAACGGATTAGTGAAAAAGTTAACCCATGTTTAGAAACATGAGTGTTTTACAAAATCTATTAGTACTTGGGACTTTGATTAATATTATCATAAGGATATAAAATATATGTCTATATACTTTGCAGCCATGGATCCACATGTACTTATTTCCCAGTTTAATAAAATCAATCAATCAATCAATCAATCAATCAATCTGTATTTACTTAAAAATAACATTAATTGTGTTAAAAAATAGATCTCTCTCAGGTCTCAAATGTATTTTGTTAATTCTGTAGCCTCAAACAAAAATCTGAAGTTTTGGCTAAACATGTACCTTGTATTTTGTGGTGTTTGGATATAACAATATTATTTTTGTGATGTTAGTATTTAAAAAAAAATGTGTTTTTTTTTGTATATTTTAGTTATATTATATGTATTGATAAAAATGTTATTTCCATTTATCATACATATTGTAACTTTTTAATTAAAGTGAATGGTATTCTATCAACAAGTGACATGAGGCCACTTAGTAAAATGGGTGGTATAAGAGCAGTGGGCTATCACTGGCTGCAGAGAGGGCAAATGGATTCTGAGGCCATTATGGCCAATTGCCCAAGGCCCCCCGTCAAAGTAGCACAATGCATCTATTATTGAGGTAAAGGAGCTGGGCAGGAATTAATGATTAATGAACTTAGCAGCTTAAGGATAATCAAATTTGTGTCTGTGTGTAAGGGTTTAGCCTGAGGGAGGGCTACAAGTTGTGGGTGATCTTAGCCCGTGGACCACCACGATCTGTCCGCACATATAAAACATATATTTTGTTGTTTAACTACAGTCTCCCTTGTTCAGAATACAAGTCACTATAATTATGTAACATATATTACTACTTACTAATAAGGATCTCTCTGTAAAGTCCGATATGTGTGAGCTTTATGTACCCATTCCTCAGTAGCTATATGGGTAGTGACGACAGGAGCAGATGATGCAGATGGGTAGTGTTCTGCTGCACTCATATACACAATAATTACAAAGCACTTCTCTCCCCAGGATTTTTTTTTCCCAGGAAATGAAACAGCCCAGAGAACATCCAAATAGAATATATTAAATGAACGCTTTCTACTCTGCAAATACATACAAAGCAGCAGTTCACTGGCTGTGCCCTGGAGAGAGTAATATGGAGACACTTCTAATCAGTGTTAGAAAGCTTGCTTAAATTCTCTCTTGGTTGGCTGTGCTATAATCCTGCTTGTCTCTTATAACAGCTCATTTATTTACAAAATGAGCCCTAGGGTATATAAAATGTAATGTAAATCAATTTATTTTATATAACGTCTTTACTAGATGTTCATACCTCCCAACCATCCCCAATTTCAGCGACACAATCCCGATTTTGGTGGGACGATCTAAGGGATCCCTCTGAAATTGGGGGTTGGGTGGGTGGTGTTACGGGTGGCTATCCACATCTTGCTCTTACTTGTAAACCATTTTTCACAGTAGCCTATCTTCAGTTCTGTTAATTTCCCTTTTTCTTCTTCTTATTTTCTTCCTTGATACTCTTGAAACTCCCAAATATTTGCCCTTTTAAGATCATGAGGTAAATGTAATAGGGTCTGACTTTGGAAAATGTGTGAGTTTAGTGCTAAAACTCACACATTTTGCTGAACTCACAATTGTAATAGGGTGCAGGAACATGCGAACTCGCATGTTTGCTACAATCCCAAAACTCGCAATGGCAAAACTCACATCCAGATGTTTTGCCATTGCACACATACAACTCAGGTATTGTAAAAGGGTGCAAGTTTATAACTTGCACCTACTGAAAAAAACATTACCAAAACTTGCAAAAACTATAGACCAGCTTCTGGCTGGCGAGTTTGACAGAAGCATGCGCCGATCAGTGAGATCCGTGCATGCTTCTGTTTGCGCAAATTAAGAAAGAATTAAAAAGTAAAAAAAAAAATGATGTGTGACCGCCCCAAATGCATAACAAGCACTGGGCTCTTTGAGCAGGTGCTGGTTGAAAAAAATACAGGTGGAAAATTGACTGAGGTCTCCCTGTATTTTAACAACCAGCACTGGACTCTTGGATCAGTTCTGGTTTCAAAAATATGGGTGAAAAAAAAAAGTAGGGGGCCCCTATATTTTTTAAACCAGCACTGGGCTCCACTAGCCAGGGAGATAATGCCACAGCCGGGGGACAATAAAGGGGCCTCCCCCCTCCAGAGCACCCAAGGCCAGGGCTGAAGCCTGATGCTATCCCTGCAACCTGTGGCCGGTGGGTGCCGAGTTAATATTGTCTTTTACAGGTGGAACCACAGATACCAACAAGCCTTCCCCGAATGCTGGTACTTTGAGAGCAACAAGTACCAGCATGTGGAGCATTATCAGCCCACTGGTACCTGTAGCCCCCCTGTAAAATAAATATTAAAATAAAGACAGTACACACACACCGTAGATAGTACAAGTTTATTAAACACTCTTGCATACTCACACTCACATACATGCTCACACTCACACATACTTACCTACAATCTCCAGTTGCACTTTGGCCTTCTTTTCCAGTAGAAATCTACGGTAGCTATAAAAAAAAAAAAAAAAACATACTCACCTATTCCTGTGTAGATCAGGGGTTAAAAAAATAAAAAATGCAAATCCGAACCACCGGACATGTAGAAGGGTATGTGTCACTAGGAAACCTGTGAGTCAATCAGCTTGCAGATCCTGAGGAGCTCCGCGCTGATATTCTGTGTGGGGCTGGCCTGTCACTCAGAGTTCTCTCCATAGTCTATAATGGAGAGAAATCTAGCCTCAGTGCTGGTTGTTAAAATACAGGGGGGCTTCAGTCAATTTTTCCCCTGTATTTTTCAACCAGGACCAGCTCAAGGCTAGTTGTGTTTTCAACTTTTTAACTTTTTCTTAATTTTCATAGACAGAAGCATGCACAGTTCTCACTGATCTACTGATCTGTGCATGCTACTGTCAAACTAGCATAATGTAATGAAACTCACATTACAATGTGTGAATTTTCATACGAAAAAACTCGTACACAATCGCCAATGATTAATAGCCTTGAACTTAGAAACTTGCAGGCTATTACATTGATTCAGTTTTGGCACAAACTTGCACCGTTTAATGTAGAAAAGGTGCGTGTTTGTCCCACACAAAAAACTTGGACCCTATTACATTTACCCCTATCTGTCTAACCATCCAAATAGTTGTCTGTTTGGAAAGAAAATCTGCCAAAGTATGGGAGCAAATAATAGTCGACCTTTTGGCTCCAAAATGCAGCAAAACGCTGAACTGGGAACTGCGTTTCAGATTCATGTGTGGCAGTAATGTGGCTGTGCCATCACTGATCAATATACAATAAGGGCTGAGCTCAGACAGGGCTGGATTTGTGGTAAGGACATGCAGACTGTGTTGGCAAAACTTAAGCGGTGGTACCCGCTCTTTCATCATCTCAGATTATTATCATTTATTATAAAGCACAGATCTTTTACTCACCGTTGATCATTGAAGAAGATCATTACATAAAGCAGACGTTAAAGATGGCTCTGCCCGAATGAAGTGGTGTAGGGACTAGAGGTGTAGCTAGGTACCATGGTGCACATAGCAAGGGTATTTTTTGACGCCCCCTCTTTTGTACTGAATTGCGTGCATGTTACATTTGAAAATAAAAAAAATAAAAAAAATCAAATTGGTGACAGGGCCAGTTCTAGACCTTGTGGATCTCAGGGCAAAAGTTTCATTTGTGCGGCCCCATGCTTAAAATAGGGACAGTGCGCTCCAAAGGCGTGCAACAAAAATATAGGGTTATGGCTTCATGGGGAAGGGACGTGGCCACAGAATAGTACCAATTCAGATTATACCGCACAGTATTGTCAGTTATTCACATTACACCACAGTAGTACCCTTATACACTTTACCCAACACAGTAGAGCCTCTTATACACGTTACACCACACAGTAGAGCCCCTTATACAGGTTACAAAACACAGTAGAGACACTCATACATGTTATGCCACTGTAGAGCCGTTTTTACACATTACACTACAGTAGAGCCGTTTTTACAAGTTACACTACAGTAGAGCCGTTAATACACGTTACATCACAGTAGAGCTGCTTGTACACGTTATGCCACAGTAGAGTCGCTTATATAAGTTACTGTGCAGCTTCTAATGCAGAGAGAGGTGCTGCAGCAGCAGCAGCTGCTGGAACAGAGAGAGGTGCTGCAGCAGCCAGGGCAGAGAGTGGTGTAGCAGGATAGAAGTTACCCTGCTGCACACTGCAAGCAGACAGTGAGACATATTAAGAGGGCGGCAGAGCTATGGCATGTGCTGGCTGTCAGTGTCTCCTGCTATCGCCTCTGGCCTGCCCTGTTCCCTACCTAGTCTCCGAATCCATCGGTGCGTCTCCTCTTTCTGCTCTGCGGCTGCCTGTCCAGTGGCCCACAGTATAGCATACGGGGGGGAGGTGTTGGCAGGCAGCTGCGCACCCTCAAATGTTTAGGTGCCCAGAGCTCGCGCTCCACTAGAGCCACCCTCGCCACACCCCTGGGAGACCAATTGATACATAAAGTAGCAGATTAATAATAATAGTAGTAGTTGTAATAGAGAAGGATTATCAGTCATCGATATTTAAGCAAGCACTGGTGGCTACCATTTTTGTGTGTCCAATGGTGGGGGTGGGCGGCTTTGGTTGCAGGTCTGATTGAGGCAAAGTAACCATTTTAAAAAAAAAAAGTGTTTACCTAGTCTAGCCCAGTAATACTCTTAAGTATTTCCCCTCTGGTAAATTCCACAATCGTCAGATTTTCAGTGCAGGTTTGCTTATAAATATATATTAATATGAGTGAACCCTTAGAAGCTAAGTGCTGTCTTCATGGAGATGACAGGTAGACTGTAACTCATCTGAGGTTCTGCAAAGAAGGATTTTACATTACTCTTCAATTCTATTGCTGCTGCTCCAATTTAGCACATGTATTACTGTATCTTAAGTTATGCCTCATTATTAAAATTCTTCTATAATATTTCCCGGAAATCTCTTTCATTTCAGATGAATGTAGAGAATGACGACAAAAGGACTCGCACACGATCCAAAATCAGAGGTAAGGGCTCATTTTCCTTTCAGATATCTCAATCACATCACACAATATTAGATTCATTCACAAAATGCACCAGCAGAATACACTGATTTATAATTAATGCAATGTGAACTTTGGAAAGCTCCTAATTATATACAAAGATCCGTGTACAGAGTGCCGGCGGCAGAGAGAAGGATGCCAGGAGGTCTCTGGGGGCGGCCTCTGAAAGCCCCACTAGTATGAGATCCAGGGACACACATGCTGGTTCTGTGAAAAGAACATAGAACATAGATCTGCCTGAATCTTAACAATACTCCCAGGGAGGTGGGATGACAAACACTTTGTTCTCTGAATACTAGGCATCACTTCACAAGAGACAAGGAAACTTACGGGTTATTTTACTGCCTGCTAGGAAATCTGCAAACCCATTTCTATCTCTGACTTCTGAAGCAGTTACCATATATGTTATTACAGAGTTCCTATGGACAATGAGGCAGCCATTTTGTGTATTAAACATATGCTCAATTTATTAATTCACCAGAAATAAATGTTTTCTGCCTCAGTGATGTTGCAGTTTTTTCCAACCTTGGTCTTCAGGGCCCACTGACAGTCCAGGTTTTAAAGATATCCTTGCTTGAGTACAGATGGTTCAATTAAAATAGCTGAGTTACTAAATAACCTGTGCTCAAGTATGGCTATCTTTAAAACCTGGAATGTTAGTGTGCCTTGAGGACCGAGGTTGGAAACACTAATGAATTGATACTCCTAGAAATATTGACTCAAAATGGCTGCTTCAACTGTGAGTAGGAAATATAGGCACAATTTGGATGAACAGTATCTACAGAACAGTACATTATCAGTGTTACATTACTTTTTGTTAGAATTACAGATATATAGGGTGGTATTCAATTAACAGTGGTAATTTACCATGGCTAATTTACCCACCCGGACTATCCTATTAACCCCGATACCTCAGGCAGGCAAAACAAAATCTGCGATAGGCATGTTATTTTCACGATTGCGGGCCTAATTGAATACCTCCATAGTGGTGGTTATGGAACACCCCAAAAGTACAAAAGTAAGACAAATTCTCAAATGTAAAAAGTAATCTATGTACTGCTTGTATATTACTATATTACTTCCTATTGTCCTGTAAAATTTCACACAATCTCCTGCTTCTGATAGTCATTGCTCACTTCCTTTCAAAATTTAAATACATCCCTCCCCTTCTGAAGCTGACTTGAACAATACACTATCATTTTTATGTATAAACTTTATAGGCTTGACATTTCTTATAGAATCAATATGTTGGTATAGGTTACACAGTATAGTAGCTGCCCCGCTGATACCTATGCATTGGTGTCTCCCCAGGAATCCCAGTTGAACTAATTGGACAGGAAGTGAGGTAAGACATGAACTCTCACAAGCGAATCAATGTGACTGCTTCTAAATGTGGTGTGTGACTTCATTTCACCATCTTAAAGGGCCTTACACACTACCCGATCCCTGCCGCCGCCGATATTGGTGGTGGCGGGGACCCGACGAGGGTCGGCATCGGCAAGTACATACACATTTGTCGATGCGGCCGGGATAGGCAGCGACTGCAGGGGGAACGACGGCCATGCAGCTTGGCTGTCGTTAACGAGGACCTCCCTCGTCCGTACATGTTCAGTCGAGGGAGGGGGTCGTTCACGATGCACAGGAGTGTGCATCGTGAACGACATTTAAGGACAATTTCGTCCATATTAGCATGCAGGGCTATAGGGCCGGGTGACGTCAGGGAATGAAGAAACTTCACTGCCCCGTCACCACTTCCCCACCACTGGGTCGCCCATCGGCCGTCGGGCACCTCAGCCAATGTGTAGGGCCCTTAGTGTACACACTGGACGAGATTGTGAAAGAGCAAGATCTTTCAAAATCTTGTATAGTGTGTATGGGGCTAAAGCCTTGCATTTGCAATTTTGTAGTAGATTTCATAAATGCTATTTAAAAATGTATGCAGTATCTTTCTTTTTAGTATTTTGTTCCCAAATTGTTATTTTTTACGACATTTTTGCTAATATGGTGTTTTTAGTATACGGCCTATTGATTAATATGACCTAGTCATATCACAGCACACACAGGTTTTGTTTTCATAAATACTGGTTAGCTAGTAATTGGCTTCCTCCACTGAAGACCAATTCCCAAACACAGAATGTGTAGTGTGAAATTAGCATTGTACCCTCTCTGCATCTTCATTTGCATCATTGCACTTATATTCATATTGGAGCACATAGTCATATGAAGGAATGTGGTTCAGTTTCCAAATCAGTAAAAGTTTTTACTGCCAGAGGGGGGAGTTGAATTAACGGAAGGTATTCTTAGTAGAGTACAGAGTAGGTGCATCGTCTCGCTACATGGAGTAGCACAGACACAGGTTTCCTTATGTGCAGCAAGATTTTAAAGGGGAGGAGAGGATCCATTTGAAGGGGACCCATGGCCATTTTCATTTCTCAAAAGGAAATTGGTTTTGCACCAGTCTCATCATGGACTTTCCTGGGATCCATTTTTGTGTCTTTCATTGGTAAATATTGTGTTGGTTAAAGAATGTATTTCCATGTGCTCTCCAAGCAATGTAATATTCAATTGCCACATGTAATAAATGTAGTCTTGATGTCCATTCACTCATTATTACTACAATTTTATTAATAAATAAGGCTATCTCAGACAGTAATTTACAACAGTAAAATTGTATTTAATGAAATGTGTGCAAAGAAAGTTCTAAGAGGGTTTACTGTGACATTAATACCCCTTTCAGCTTAGGGCCGGGAATTTGCTGGGTTTAAAAGTTGGAAAATCCGTGGGTCTCAGCCCCGACCCTGGTAAAGTGCAGGGTACTGTAGTTTGCTTTCTTACCTACCATAATCCCGAGTTGAGGCACGTTCACACTCAAAGAGCCAGGATTTAGATGCTAATGTGTAAAGGGTATTACAGTGTTGTAAAGTGCGCCTCTGGAGATTTTGAATTTTCCTCACACACCTAGGTGTGTACTTTAAGTTGTAGAGGCGTCATCCATGTGTAGAATGTAGGCTTGCATCTATAAGCGCTCTTGGTCCAGTCTCAACAGTGCAAATCCAAAGCATTTTGTGGTGTAAATCTGCTGCTCTTCATAAATGACGTCCACAAGGTGTAGGCGGCATACTGCACTTAAACTTAAATAAATATTAATAATAGACTTTCTTTAAATATAGTGCCCCTGCTTATAAAACACATTGCCGTAGCCATGACAAGCAATTGCTCGCTCCTAAAGTACTTGCTGCTGTACTGGCTATTTATATTTACCTTTATGTCTGTAGTTAACCAAAAAAGATGTTCCCTGCAGCTCTTCTTTAAGGGTTTGTTATTAAATATAAAACAGGCCACGACTGTGCAAATCAAAAAGAATAAGGGCAACATAAATGTCACTGTGCAGTTCAATGTAAATTATTTTTATGCGCAGTCTGGTTTTCCAGTAAAACACAAACACAGTATTTGTAACAGAGGCAGATGTTAAAAACACAATAATCTTCATGGGCCTTGTTCCTCTAACCTCACTCTTATCCTTTGCATCTGATGTCAGATAGCATTCACTAATTGTCTCCTTTTGTAGTCGCAGAGTTAATGTAGACACGGAAGGTGTCTTTACACTGCAGCCATGCACATACAAATCTTTAATTAAGCGTAGCTGTACAACTATAATGAAGCACTCAATTAATTAAGGGAGGTGAAGTATTTCATTAATTTTGAAGCACACGAAGGCCAGGTCATACGGTTCATCAGAATGAGATACAGAGTAAGCAGCAAGAGAGAGAGAGAGAGAGAGAGAGAGAGAGAGAGAGAGAGAGAGAGAGATGGGAAGGGCTGCTTCACTAACATCTCTTCTATCTTATTCTTTACTCTCTGAAGCTGTCCCACCCCAGGCTGTATTGGCTCAGGACACATCAGTGGAAAGTATGCAAGACATAGAAGGTAATTCATTGAATCCATGAAAACATATAGGCTTTTGTTTGAATAGACTAGTCTTACCATAAAACCTTACTTAAATAGGTTGGAAAATATAAGTTATTTCACTAGGATTTTTCCTGTCGGCATCCCGCAGTTTACAAAGCTGTCCCTTGGCCCGAAAACGCAAGTTGCACGATACAGAGTCTGAGCTCCTCTCATCGAAGAGGAAGTCACACCCTCTCAAGCTTGCCCTGGATGAGGGATACAACATAGACAGTGATGGCAGTGAGGAGACAGAGGCAAAAGATGAGGAGTCTGGCACTGAAGATTCTGAAGGAACATTGGTGGAGACAGAAGAGGAATCTGAGAGCACCGAACCCAAAGAGTCTCCCAGTCCAGACCCCAGAGAAGGTGCTTCTCTATCTTTTACCTACTACAATTCATTTATTACTAATATGTGGGAGAGATCATTTGGATTTATATACAATAGGGCAGTTGGAGTGTTCTTTAATGGATATAAGAAACACACCATCGTTGGGGAAGACTTTTACATATTACAGGTGAGGTACAGGTAGCAAACAACAAACCTAGATATGAGGAACTTCATATAAAACCAAATTGTTATATAAATGCTTGATTAACATATTCTCCCTTATAAGTGAATGTAGAAGACTACTAGCAAACATTCATTGGAAGTATAATCTGGATTTCCCATAAATAGGATCACAGTAGCCTGCTGGGTATTCACTAACTAGTGCCCTTATCATTAGTCTGTGACACAGCTAATCAGGGTTTTGCTCCAGATGTGCTTTCAAGCAACATAATAACAAGATGTGTGTATTTCACAATGTAATTGCAGGCAGGATAAATATAACCTATTTCTTTCTT
The DNA here is from genome assembly GCF_028390025.1 of Pseudophryne corroboree. Classification (NCBI taxonomy): domain Eukaryota; kingdom Metazoa; phylum Chordata; class Amphibia; order Anura; family Myobatrachidae; genus Pseudophryne; species Pseudophryne corroboree. The sequence continues at coordinate 283,324,288 of NC_086446.1, forward strand.
TGTTTTGTTTTTTTAGCTGCATCTGAAAGCTCTGTTAAAGCAGCGTATGAAGGACCGTCGCCTAACACCAACACATCCACAAAAGCCACTTATAGCAGTTATCAGGAAATCATTGCCAATTCTCTTTTAAACTTGGGCCAAATAGCAAAAGAAACTTTGGTATCAGAAGGGCATTTGCCAGAAAGTGAACTGGAGAGCCCTAAGCCGAGTTCTGGCGTGGTGCAGGTAGTCCAGCAGGTGGTTGAGGAAACAGCAGTGGAAGAGGTATGTGACAAAGAGATCATCATACAGACGGAAGATGCTGAAGAAGTCATCGAAGTGACCAGTGAGCCGAGCAGCGAGTCATGTCTTGAGCCCAGAGATGATGTGATGTGCGAGGAGGCTTGCAAGAAGGACATGGATGATGAAGATGATGAGGAAGAGGATGATGATGAGGTTGATGAGGATGATGATGATGATGATCTTGAAGATGATGAAGAAGAAGAAGAACACACCTCTGAAATGATGAGCCAAGATATGCCCCATGTTTCTCAGGACCCCTCTAAAATCCACTGTGAAGGGCCATTTAGCCCAAAACCTGAATTTTCAGTCATTGTAGAGGTCAGGTCAGATGATGATAAAGACGATGACAGTCATTCTCAAAAATCAGCTGTAACAGATGAGTCTGAGATGTATGACATGATGACTCGAGGGAACCTGGGGCTTTTAGAACAAGCGATAGCTCTGAAAGCTGAACAAGTCAAAGTTGTTCGGGAGCCAAGTAGAACGACCACCGAAAATATAAAGAATTTCCAAACCGATGAAAAGCAAAATCGATCAATAGACACCATGAGAAAAAGCTTTTACGGTAAACCTGTTAATTCATTACTTTCAACCAGTTGTAGATCATACATGCCTGGATAATGCATCCTAAACATACATTAGGAGCGAGTGTCATTACTGAGGCATATGTCTTCAGTGATATCTCTAGTTCCTAGTGCCTTCAGTAACTGCATACTCTTTAATTGTGGCTAAACCTACAAAATGACTGCCTCCATAGTAATCACTTTAGGCTGCACTTTAATGTTTTACCTAAATCTTAAGCGTCCATAAATCAAGAAATGGAGTTAAATTGCCATTAGCTTTGTTTTGAGAAAGCAAAATTTGATTCTACTAATTTTGAGATTTAATTAAAATCAAACACATTCACAATCACATCCAACACTGCAAAAAGCTGTCTAGAAAAGCGTGTTACTTATCTGTAGATGTTAACATGTTTTAGAAAAAAGACTGTACGTAATGTATTTCTGCAGATTGAAGTTCATTATGCTGTTGCCAAGGGTGATAAGCAAAATTTTCTGCTTCATAAGCGATTTACAAGTCTTTGCTTTTTTTCCTTCACTTCCTCTTGCTTATCCATTTGAGAGCTTTAAGAATATGACTCTCCCAGCAGTGCTGCGAAAAATGTAAAATAATATCTGTGTGGCTGTCTGCTAGTTTACCGGAAACAGATTAGCCAACGTGAAAGGGAAAACGATCTTGGCCATTGATTTCCTGTGTCATTTTTAGCTTCGACATGACATTTTTCTGTATCTCAGTTTAGCGGCTTCAGCACTTAAAGCACCTTGTTACTGTGTAATATTTCTAGAAAGGGATGAATACAAGTTTTATTAAAAATCTGAAAAGATGTTGTCAGCATATTCTCTGCCTCTGAAAAAAAGGCAATCTTAAAGAACTTTAAAGTGGTCCTCTTGCCTGCAAATAGTGAATATTATAATCTTGAGGCCTGTACCAGCCACTTCTCACTATGGACCTCAGGGCATTATTCAGGGTGGATCGCACCTGCGATGCGATTGCATTTTCCAGAATATACGTCCAGAATGCATGCAAAGTTCTGCGCATGTGCAGCCCGGGAGATGAGATTGCATTGCAGTGATGTGAAAGTCTCTGCCGTTTGACAGGCCGAGGCGTTAGTGGGGTGGTGACATAGTATTGTGGGGACATGGTGACGAAAACGCGGGCGGGTCCAGGCCGATTTCAAGGCAGTAGCATGACGTCTCACGTGGCCGCTGCGATGGAGGAGATGTGCCTGCCTTCGCAGCCAGACTAAGCAGGCAGGGGTCGACCCTAATTGCTGCAACCACGATCTAATTACAATGCGATCGCAATTAGATTGTGATCACAGTGCTGGGCTGCACTCAGCATGCTGTGCGGCCTTGCCCTGTGCTGGTCCTTATTCAGCTTCAGTTGCAGTTTTGCTATTTTTTGTTGCCACGCCCCTACAACACCGCATCGCGGGCAAGCAAACGCCTCTGCCTGTCAGTCAGGCGTTCACATCACTGCAATGTGATCACACCTCCCAGGCCGGGTTTGCACAGAATGGGCTCTGCGTACTAGCCCTATATTCGGGAAAATGCGTTTGCATTGCAGATGCGGTCCAACCTGAATAAGGCCCTATGCACTGAGCCATGAGGTACCAAGTACTTTTTGCATCAGTGACTAGTGAATTGGCTGGCTGAATATTTGTAGTGAATTGATCATCTGCATTCATGAATATTAATTGTCTGACTCCACTTTGATGCCTTAGTGATGTCACTAGTTCCCAGTGAATTCATAGGCTGCTATGTCCAGGATGGTGGGTTGAGCCCACAAAATGGCTGCTTCCACATTGAGTGGATGTCAAGTCCACTTTAATGACTGTCTGTTATTATTACCCAGTTTTGTTTTATCACTGTTGTTTCCAATTGTAAAGTGTAATGTAAGTTGCTGTGCTATATACATTGGCGTTTCTATAATGTGTGCAAAGGAAGCCCACACCGCACACATTGCACCCACAATCCATACCTTTCCTGAGTCCCACATCGGGAGCTGCAGTCGCGGAAAAAATCACAGCCAAAGTTGCTGCCGCACATGCGCAGTAGTGAAATTAGTTTCCAGAACATACTGTAGTAGGCACCATATTTCCGGAAGACCTGCGCATGCGCAGTAGACTTCAGCACAATGCCGGAGCCTACTGTGTCAGGGAGAGGAGGAGGCCCACCCAGATCCTTCACACAGGCCCCCTCCTCTGTTAAAATGCCCCTGGCTATATAAGAAACTGTTTATAAATATAATAAGAAAATGTCATGAGATATTTAAACTGTACATCATCTGCTTTTAGTTGTTAGATACTGGGACATGTTGTAGCTAAGTTAGTGCATCTACACAAATTACACATGATACTGTATCCATGCACTACAATCCCCATCATATAATAACTGATGGATTTGATAATTTGAACTTTTCTCCATTTCAAATATTCGGTTTCTGTAAGTATGAACTTCTGAGATCAAAATAAAAAAAAGGAATTATTATGTAGTTGGATATTAATTAACAAATTTTACAATATTTATCTTGTCAAAAATTCACAAAACAAATCTTAAAAATCCGAGTTTGTTCCTGGAATTTATAGACTTTTGGCAACTGCAGATTTGCATGTCTGTGACTTGTCCTGCAGATAGCATCCATCTTATGGTGGGTACACACTGATAGATATATTTGCCGATCAATTGATCGGCATATATATCTATGGACGGATCGGGCAGTGTGCTGTGCATACACACTGCCCGATCTGTCGGGGACTGATGTCATGAACTGGGCGGGCGTGTACACACGAGCGCCCAGTTCAGCTGTCAGCCACCGCTGGCTGCCGCAGCATGTGTACGGGCGGTCGGCCGACCGCACGTACACACACAGTGATGCGCCAATATATCGGTAGCTTTATTGGTCGTCGGCTGTGCTGCGGGGCTGACGCGATATGTCCGTAAACGACGGAGTTCACGGACCTTTAGAGAGGAATTCCAGAGTGTATGTCTGCCATTCTCGTGCAATTATATCACTTATATGGAAAACTTTAGAACTAAAAACATTGTAATCTTTTCATTGATTTTGACAGATCTCTTACTAAACCTCGTGCATGTCCTGCTGTGCATTCTGTAAACAGCACAATATTTTAGGTTACTCTAGCCAACGTTATTTTTTTAATTTGGTTGTTATGAGTTATTGCATAGTTTCACTGTGTTAGTCGATTGCTAGCCTGATGGCTGCACAACTGATTCACGTATACAACTGAGTCAGTAATCGTATTGTATTGACTAGAGCACCTTACATTGGGGGTCATTCCGAGTTGTTCGCTCGTTATTTTTTTGTCGCAACGGAGCGAATAGTCGCTAATGCGCATGCGCAATGTCCGCAGTGCGACTGCGCCAAGTAAATATGCTATGCAGTTAGGAATTTTACTCACGGCATTACGAGGTTTTTTTTCTTCGTTCTGGTGATCGTAATGTGATTGACAGGAAGTGGGTGTTTCTGGCGGAAACAGGCCGTTTTATGGGAGTGTGCGAAAAAACGCCACCGTTTTTGGGAAAAACGCGGGAGTGGCTGGAGAAACGGGGGAGTGTCTGGGCGAACGCTGGGTGTGTTTGTGACGTCAAACCAGGAACGACAAGCACTGAACTGATCGCAGATGCCGAGTAAGTCTGGAGCTACTCAGAAACTGCTAAGAAGTGTCTATTCGCAATTCTGCTAATCTTTCGTTCGCAATTTTAATATGCTAAGATTCACTCCCAGTAGGCGGCGGCTTAGCGTGTGCAAAGCTGCTAAAAGTAGCTTGCGAGCGAACAACTCGGAATGACCCCCATTGTCCCTTCTCACGGTCACCTTACCGATGCTATGTAGGGCATGACCTTTACCATATGCAAATTGAAATACAGGAAGGTTAAAGATGTGACACTAGAAAAACCAATGTTACCTGGGAACTGTAAAATCCTTTTTTATTTTAAAAGTTCAATATCTAAATATGGTACATTCACACTAATAAATACTCTGGGTACATTGCAAATGTAACAATAATACATAGAAGAAATACACTAACAGTACAGTAGTTGTACTGAAGTGCATGACACAAAGGAGGAGATTTAGCAAACTGGAGAGAGATAAAGTGGAGATAAATAAAGTAACAACCATCGGTGGCTACTGGCCCTGGGCTGCAGTGCTGACCAAAAACTACAGGGGGCGAGCCGGCCAGCACATATACACATGCATGTAAGGTTGTATGTAATATATGTGCTGGCTGTCTTACCCGGGAATCAGCAGCCGCAGCACGCAAGGGACACATGCCCACAATGTTCAGCCTATCTTCAATAAGCCGGGCTTATTAATGATATACAGGCTGAGCTCTGTGTGCCTGTGTCTTGTGCATGCTGAGACTGCTAATCCCCAGGAAAGGCAGCCAGCACATATATTACATACAACTGTACATGTATGTCTATATGTGCTGGCCAATCCCCCACGTTCAGCCCAGGAGCAGCAGCCGTCGCTGGTACAAACCAGTCAGCTTCTAACTGGCATTTTACAAACACAGCCTGCAAATGACAATTAAGAGCTGATTGGTTAGTACTTTATCTCTCCACTTTCTCCAAGTGTTGATACATCTCCCCATTATTTGTGTCAGAAAATGTCTGCTTCACCAGCTGGAATATTTTGTCATACAGATCTGCTTCTTTACAAATAAAGTCAGTGGGGTATATTTACTAAGGTCCCGATTTTGACCGAGATGCCGTTTTTTCTTCAAAGTGTCATCTCGGTAATTTACTAAGCAAAAATCACGGCAGTGATGAGGGCATTCGTAATATTTTGGAAGTCCTTGGAAAAAATCACGAATCAATACACCATCGGTCAAATACGCCTGCAATTTGGTAGAAATCAGTCATTTACTAAAAAGTGCAATACACAAACACTGCCGACAATAGCCAAACACTGCCGTGCTAAAATACAAATCGTGAAAAAGTGCTAAAAAAAAACAGACCTGCTTTTTTATCCCGTGTTTGTATAGGCATGCACGGATCCATGAGATCCGTGCATGTTTATCAGTGGGAAGGGGTGGGAAATGTTATAATTTTTCAAAAAAAAAAATGCGTGCGGTCCCCCCTCCTAAACCAAACCAGCCTCGGGCTCTTTGAGCCGGCCCTGGTTGCAAAAATATGGGGAAAAAATTGACAGGGGTTCCCCCATATTTAAGCAACCAGCACCGGGCTCTGCGCCTGGTCCTGGTTCCAAAAATACGGGGGACAAAAAGCGTAGGGGTCCCCCATATTTTTGAAACCAGCACCGGGCTCCACTAGCTGGACAGAAAATCCCACAGCCGGGGATCACTTTTATACAGTGCCTTGCGGCCGTGGCATCAAATATCCAACTAGTCACCCCTGGCCGGGGTACCCTGGGGGAGTGGGGACCCCTTCAATCAAGGGGTCCCCCCCCCAGCGACCCAAGGGCCAGGGGCGAAGCCCGAGGCTGTCCCCCCCATCCAATGGGCTGCGGATGGGGGGCTGATAGCCTTTGTGAAAAGTGTTTGATATTGTTTTTAGTAGCAGTACTACAAGGCCCAGCAAGCCTCCCCCGCAAGCTGGTGCTTGGAGAACCACAAGTACCAGCATGCGGCGGAAAAACGGGCCCGCTGGTACCTGTAGTACTACTACTAAAAAAATACCCCAATAAAGACATCACACACACACCTTGAAAGTATAACTTTAATACATACATGCACACCAACATACATACATACTTACCTATGTTCCCACGCAGGTCGGTCCTCTTCTCCAGTAGAATCCATGGTGTACCTGTAGAAAAAATTATACTCACATAATCCATGGTTGAAGGCTCCTCTGCTTGTAATCCTTTTGTAATCCACGTACTTGAAAAAATAAAAAAAACGGACACCCGACCACGAACTGAAAGGGGACCCATGTTTTCACATGGGACCCCTTTCCCCGAATGCCAGAAACCCACTCTGACTGATGTCTAAGTGGGTTTCTTCAGCCAATCAGGGAGCGCCACGTTGTGGCACCCTCCTGATCGGCTGTGTGCTCCTGTACTGTCTGACAGGCGGCACACGGCAGTGTTACAATGTAGCGCCTATGCGCTCCATTGTAACCAATGGTAGGAACTTTGTGGTCAGCGGTGAGGTCACTCTCGGTCAACCGCTGAGCAAAAAGTTCCCACCATTGGTTACAATGGAGCGCATAGGCGCTACATTGTAACACTGCCGTGTGCCGCCTGTCAGACAGTACAGGAGCACACAGCCGATCAGGAGGGTGCCACAACATGGCGCTCCCTGATTGGCTGAAGAAACCCACTTAGACATCAGTCAGAGTGGGTTTCTGGCATTCGGGGAAAGGGGTCCCATGTGAAAACATGGGTCCCCTTTCAGTTCGTGGTCGGGTGTCCGTTTTTTTATTTTTTCAAGTACGTGGATTACAAAAGGATTACAAGCAGAGGAGCCTTCAACCATGGATTATGTGAGTATAATTTTTTCTACAGGTACACCATGGATTCTACTGGAGAAGAGGACCGACCTGCGTGGGAACATAGGTAAGTATGTATGTATGTTGGTGTGCATGTATGTATTAAAGTTATACTTTCAAGGTGTGTGTGTGATGTCTTTATTGGGGTATTTTTTTAGTAGTAGTACTACAGGTACCAGCGGGCCCATTTTTCTGCCGCATGCTGGTACTTGTGGTTCTCCAAGTACCAGCTTGCGGGGGAGGCTTGCTGGGCCTTGTAGTACTGCTACTAAAAACAATATCATTCACTTTGAACAAAGGCTATCAGCCCCCCATCCGCAGCCCATTGAATGGGGGGGACAGCCTCGGGCTTCACCCCTGGCCCTTGGGTGGCTGGGGGGGGACCCCTTGATTGAAGGGGTCCCCACTCCCCCAGGGTACCCCGGCCAGGGGTGACTAGTTGGATATTTGATGCCACGGCCGCAAGGCACTGTATAAAAGTGACCCCCGGCTGTGGCATTATCTGTCCAGCTAGTGGAGCCCGGTGCTGGTTTCAAAAATACGGGGGTCCCCTACGCTTTTTGTCCCCCGTATTTTTGGAACCAGGACCAGGCGCAGAGCCCAATGCTGGTTGTTTAAATATGGGGGAACCCCTGTCCATTTTTTCCCCATATTTCTGCAACCAGGATCGGCTCAAAGAGCCCGAGGCTGGTTTGCCTTAGAAGGGGGGAACCCACGCAATTTTTTTTTTACATTTAAACATTTTTATTTTTTTTTACAAGGTGCACAATGAAGCCCAGCACGGATCTCTCAGATCCGGCCGAGATTCATTGTATTAAAGTCGGCAGTGTTTTACAAGTCACTCACGTAAAACACTGCCAAAAAAAAGAATGACATCGACATCGGAAAACCCGAAAATGCAGAATACGGCAGCTTAGTAAATTAGTCGTAATCAATTCAAAAAGTAGCATATTTACACTTTCGATGTCATTCGTGATTGAACTTTGACCTCAAACGGGAAAATACGAATCTTAGTAAATTTACCCCAGTGTCTTCCATCTATGTACCATATTAAAAAGAAGAAAAAAAACGTTTGACAGAAAGTTGGGTTGTTTTGTCTTGAAATTCTTTAACTGATTTTTATATTTTCGTTCTCAGATGCAGCAAGACCTGAAAAACGAGAAATCAAATGCCCCACGCCAGGCTGCGATGGTACAGGACATGTTACAGGCCTATATCCCCATCACAGAAGCCTCTCAGGATGTCCCCACAAGGACAGAATACCGCCAGAGAGTAAGCTCTTAGTTTTACACCATTTTTCTGCTTACATATAAGTTGCATTTCATTAATATATGAGGCAGTCATTTCGTGGACTGCAGCATTTCATGAGAATGCAGCCAGTGAGTTCATTAGGCACCAGTAACTTTACCAGAGCATGGAGTACTTTGTACAATCTAGTCTACCTTGTGCACCAACAACACTCCAATGAAAGTAGTGGTTAACGCTACCTTAGAGCTGGCATTTGAATCAAGGCCTTGTGCATCGTGAGAAAGTCTTGCACCATCTTTCAAAGTAGAGATTGCGCTGAAGCTATTGCCACCTCTTATAGCTCATTTAAATATGCATGCATGACAAAATATTGCTTTTACAATCTTGGCTCTGAAAATAGCACACGAGTAAGACTACATTATGGGCATAATTCAAGGTTGATTGCAAAACAACATTTTCCTCTAATGGGCAAAACCATGTGCACTGCAGGTGGGGCAGATATAACATTTGCAGAGAGAGTTAGATTTGGGTGGGTTATTTTGTTTCTGTACAGGGTAAATACTGGCAGCTTTATTTTTACACTGCAATTTAGAGTTCAGTTTGAACACACCCCACCCAAATCTAATCTCTCTCTGCACATGTTACATCTGCCCCACCTGCACTGCACGTTTTGCAATCAACCTTAAATTAGGCCCTATATGCTGTTTGCTACGATCTGCTCCTGTGGGTCAACAGCTGCCTCTTTGGAAAAGATGTCGTCTTGCCTTGCAAAGTCTGGCACCAAAGCAGCCTGGCAGGGCATAATGGGAATTATATTTCCATAACAACTGGAGAGCCAAAGCTCATGTTTGGTAGAATAAAAACTGCTTTTGTTACATGTTGTCTGTGTTTTTCTTGCACAGTTTTGGCCATGCACGAGAATGTACTAAAGTGTCCGACCCCCGGTTGCACAGGACAGGGTCACGTGAACAGCAACCGGAACACACACAGAAGGTACCATCGATGGGAACTGAAGCCCATGAAAACATTTTATGACAGGAAATTCTCATACTTTTAGCAAGGGACTTATAAAAAATTACAGAGCTGTGCCTTTTATGGCAGATTATTATGGGCCATAGTTTTAATTCAAGTTTTGTGATTTTTATTTCTGTAGTTTATCCGGATGCCCCATTGCTGCAGCAGAAAAACTGGCCAGATCCCATGAGAAACAACAGCCCGGAGATCTCACCAAAAATAGTTCAAACTCAGACAGGATACTCAGGTAAGGGCAAATAGGCATTTTACATTCTTGGGCATGTTTATGAAAACTGGGGCAGTGGGCCTAATTCAGACCTGATCGCAGCAGCAAATTTGTAGCCAATGGTGGGAACTTTGCGGTCAGCGGTTGACCGAAAGTAACCTCACCGTTGACCGCAAAGTTCCCACCATTGGATACAATGGAGCGCATAGGCGCTACATTGTATCTGTGCCGTGTGCTGCCTGACAGACACTACAGGAGCACACAGCCAATCAGGAGAGTGCCACGACGTAGCGCTCCCTGATTGGCTGAAGGGACCCTCTTTGACAGGAGTCAGGGGGGTCCTGGCAGTCGGGGAAAGGGGTCCCATGTGTAAACATGGGACCCCTTTCAGTGCGTGGTCGGGTTTCCGTTTTATTTTTTTGCCAAGTACGTGGATTATACAAAGGAAAGAAGATACCCTGGATTATGTGAGCATAATTTTTTTCACAGGTACCCCTAGGATTCTACATGGAGAAGAGGACCGAGCCACGTGTGAACATAGGTAAGTATGTATGTATGGTGGTGTGCATGTATGTAATAAAATGTTACTTTCACGGTGTGTGTGTCCTGTTTTTTGGGGGGTATTTTTTTAGTAGTAGTACTACAGGTACCAGCGGGTCCGGTTTTCCACCGCATGCTGGTACTTGTGGTTCTCCAAGTACCAGCTTGCAGGGGAGGCTTGCTGGGACTTGTAGTACTGCTACTAAAAACAATATTCTCATTTTCACAAAAGGCTATCAGCCCCCCATCCGCCGCCCTTGGATGGGGGGGACAGCCTAGGGCTTCACCCCTGGCCCTTGGGTGGCTGGAGGGGGGGACCCATTGATTTAAGGGGTTCCAACTCCTCCAAGGTACCCTGGCCAGGGGTGACTAGTTGGGTATGTAATGCCAGGGCCGCAGGGACCAATATAAAAGTGTCCCCCGGCTGTGGCATTATGTACCTGGCTAGTGGAGCCCGGTGATGGTTTCAAAAATACGGGGGACCCCTACACTTTTTATCCCCCGTATTTTTTGAACCAGGACCAGGCGCAGAGCCCGGTGCTGGTTTATGAAATATGGCGGAACCCCGGTCATTTTTTTCCACATATTTTGTGAACCAGGACTGGCTCAAAGAGCCCGAGGCTGGTTTTGCTTAGTGGGGGGGACCCCACGCATATTTGTCCAGCAAATTTAACACAATCCAACCCCTTCCCACTGATAAACATGCACGGATCTCATGGATCCGTGCATGCCTATCAGAACACGGTAAAAAAAAGCAGGACTGTTATATTTTAGCTTTTTTTTACGAATTGTATTTTTTCACGGCAGTGTTTGGCTATTGCCGGCAGTGTTTGTGAATTACACTTTTTAGTAAATTACCGAGTTCTACCAAATAACAGGCGTATTTGACCGATGGTGTATTCATTTGTAATTTTTTTCTTTGACTTCCAAAAAAATACGAATGCCCTCATCACTGCCGAGATTTGAGTTTAGTAAATTCCCGAGATGACACTTTGAAGAAAAAACACCATCTCGGTCAAAATCGGGAGCTTAGTAAATATACCCCCAGGTCTGAATTAGGCCCATTATTTGTTGTGCAAAGCCCGTAGCAGCCATGCACATGTTAATTTGAATGTTTTAGAGAGACAGAAATATAACAGCTAGATTGTGATTGGCTCTTCCCTAGTTGTGGGGATTGTCTTTGAGAGCCACTGGTTGAATGATTGTATGGAAAGCATTTTATAGATATCTTGATACAACCTGTATGTTCTTCACATATGACAGGCCCATGTGCTTTGTAAAGCAGCTGGAGATTCCACAGTATGGCAGCTATAGACCCAACATGGTTCCTGCAACGCCAAGAGCCAATTTAGCCAAGGAACTGGAGAAGTACTCCAAGGTTACCTTTGATTATGCAAGTTTTGATGCTCAGGTTTTCGGCAAACGCTTGCTTGCCCCAAAGATTCAGACAAGCGAAACCTCACCCAAAGCCTTTAAATGTAAGTATGAGCCACCACCTTTCATCATGAGACCTAGATACTGTATATGGACAACATGGTTGTAATTAATGGCGATAATGAATTAAGTTAGCTTGATTTAAGTTATAATAGATCCAACACCTTGTTGTGCTATAAAAACACCCATAGGGGTCATATTTATCAATGGGCCTGATTCAGAGCTGTACGTAAACCTAAAGGTTTATGTACCTCTCCGATGTTTGTGGGACTGTGTATGCGCATGATTCATTCTGTGCATGTGCAGGATGAGTTCTGTGAGATCACATGCAGTGCCCCCAAACCCCGGGGCATGCTACAGCCGTTTAGGGGCAGGGCTGCCCAAATTTCGAAAATGGGCGCGTGTCGGCACCTTTTTCTGGGAGTGGTGAGGCCGCACAAGCTGCAGGAGGGAGCCACTCTGAGTAAACTTAGGCTTGCTCAGATGGTCTATGCCAGTCGTGATTGTGACCTGCTGCTGTATCTTTCCGATCTGAGATGTAGGCAGGATGCATATCTTTCCTTCAGACACCTTCTGCAGACATTAGCAAATTTTTGCCACAGCAGCTGCGTCCGATTACATCCATCTCTGAATTAGGCCTAATATGTGGTGATAAGCATGATCTTCTTATTGCAGCCTAGCATGTTGCTTAGCCATGCATGACTAGAATATATGTATATATATATATATATGAAGGGGATGTGGTTATGTGACCGGCGCCACAATACTGATGCCGGGATCCCGAAGCCTGAATAGCTCGTCGTTCGACCAACAGATATAACATGTGCAGAGAGTGTTAGATTTGGGGGGGGGGGGGAAGTTATTTTGACTATTCCCACTGGTGGGTGTCCACGACACCCCTAGAATGGGAATATAACCTGTGGCGAGTGCAGCGATCCTCCGCACCCGCTGAGTGGCAAGCAGAGCGAGCCTGCAAAGGGCTTTGTTGTGCTCACCCTCCCCCATCAGCCATCCAACAGCCGGGATCCCGGCGTCGGTATGGTGACCGGCAGTCTCCTTACCGCCGGTCACCCGAACCCATTCCATATGAAGAGTGTTGTGGTGAAACATTTTTTGTATGCAGCAAATCTTATGGCTGTGTTATTACTTGTAGTAACTTGTTGATGTATAGGGCAAAGGTGGGCATAGGTAGTTCCGCCCTTAGATGAATATTCCTCATAGTCCAGAGTGTACAATAAATGAACTGTCTATATAACAAACTACACAGGAAACAATCCTTATTTGGGTAAAACAGGTCTGCACCTTTAGGAAAATTTTATAGTTTTTGGTTGTATCTGAATTATTTTAACTTTTAATTAAAAAAACAGCACTGCTTGGATGATATAATGGCTTTAGTGAAATAATAGACTGGAGTGAAGCCAGTTAGATAAAGTTATGCATTTAGTAAATGTTGTAGGTGAGCATGAAGATATTAGTAAACCAAAGTCATCTGCAGGTCCAAAGACTCCCTTTAGGATAGAGCTGGGGGTGACAGTACAATCTGCATATATAATCTGTGTCTAGACCATTATAAAGCATATAAGAAGGTTTTGCAAAACTGTTTGCAGATCTCAGTAGCCTCAAGAGTGCTTTCTCCTCCATAACAAATCCATCTTTCCGAGATCTATGTGTAATCCTGACACAGCTGCTGGCTCAGTAAAATGCATTCATGCTTCATAGACAGGTCTGGTTATTTGTAGCACAATTTGACACACTCCTTTTTGCTGAGCTGAAACACACACAGCACAGAATGATGACGTTGGCCATGGGCCAAATGTGGCAGTGCCACTGACAGGCCGGGTTAGGACTGATGGGAAAGTCATTTGTTTCTCAGCAAATATATTTCTCTTGCTGAATAAGTTCGCCTTATTTGCAGTATTAGAGGAGCATTTCTCCAGGTAATTGTACTGACAAAATAAATTCCTGCAAAATAGCCAGGACAGACCATCCCAACACTCCTATTCTCATACTAATTCACTGATTGAAAATCCATCTGAGCTGAAAAGAGTTATTAAATGAAAAACTTAATCAAGGAGGCAGAGGCAAATTGAAGATGACACCTCCCATGGTTTAAATTTCCCAGAGGGGTCAGTATACACTAGATATGCGGTAGCTGAGGTAGCCTAGAACGGAATTCATTAGGTAGTTGTATAAGTTGCTGGTGATTAGATATTGTTATATTCAGTACACTGTATATTAACTCAAAATGCACTGTAAAATGGGTATACGTTTAAGTTGCCGGCTGTCGGGATCCTGGCAAAATGAAATGGCATTTCACAATTTTTTTTAAAGTACAGGTTTTCATTAAATAACTAATAATATTTGAATAGATAATATTGTAAAGTGTGTTATCTGCAAAATATGTCATTTAATCTTTATTGAAATGTGGAGCTAAAGTGAACATTGACAGCAGGACCTTTATATGGGTAAGGAGCAAAAAAGCTCTTATTTCTGTGATTGGTGGTACTTGTTATACTGTTAGTCAATAGAAGAATTATTCCTTTTACAATTTATTGTGAGTGCAAGCCAGTAACTGGTAAATAAAAATGCCCCATGTCAGCTCAGGCTATGCCACCTAGATAATAGATATCCCAGTTTAGCCCATTCTTTCTTACCCAATAAGAATTTGAGAGCATTTCTAGATAAAACACTAATGACATTTCTGCCATCACAGATCAATTTGACCATAGAATAATCTGGTTACATTAAGGAGAATGGTTGCCGCCACCAAGATGAAATAACATCTATCCTGCTGTAGGAAATATGACAGCAGTTGCTGTAGGAAATATGACAGCAGTCATGTAATAAGTTGGTGTGGTTGAAACAAGCATTGCTGTAACCCATATCACCCAATTTTTTTTCCAACTGTGCTAGATAAATGATGGCTTTTTAATATGATGTTGGTTCCAATACATGTGTGCACATCACATATTTATGCTTAATGATTCCCCTCCTTACCCTCATTGTGTGTGCTGGTAGAAAGAATTAGTTTGCTAATATCTCATTGTGCCTACTTTGGGTTACCCTGTTCCTGTTTAGCTAAACCTTTTCCAAAGGCCTCGTCACCCAGTCACAGTCCATCCAGCAGTTATGTTAAAAGTACATCCTCGTCCTCGTCTGGCTTTGATTACACCCATGATGCAGAGGCTGCTCATATGGCAGCAACCGCCATTTTGAATCTTTCCACTAGATGCTGGGAGATGCCAGAGAATCTGAGTACAAAGCAGCAGGACCTGCCAAGCAAAGTGAGTATTACGTTACTGTTCCTAAGTGAGGGATTTATGAGTTCTGGGTATATTATTACGTCTGAGATTTTCCAGTAGACATATTAAAGCTTACAGTACAGATGTGTCCAAATACATCTAGCCTCCCTGCACGTTAAACAACCCTTCTAGTCGCACCAAACAGCCCGAGGGGGACGGAGTTGCACTGGACCTGTCAGCTCACGCCAGGCATCATGATCTCTCGCTATGTGGTGTATTGAGGCAAGATGTATGAGGACACATCTATAGCTGTTATGTGTAGCACAGCCTGATTAATATACATTTATTAATACACATATCCTTATTGAGAAGATGATGGAACAATACAGGTGTGCCTCAAATTAAATGTAACATGTTTTAGTTCTCTGTTGTCTATTCAGATTCCTGTTAAATGTGGTACTGTATACTTTTCTAGTGTTTTGGAGAGGAGGTCTTAGGAGCAAGTGCAGGGGGTGTTGTTATGTGATTTGCATCACCACTGTCCCACCCCCTTTTGCACAGTGGGGAAGTAGGGTGCTCTGCTCTCCATTGAGTTCGGAAGAACACCTCAAAATTCAGGAGTCTCATGAACATTCTGGGAGAGTAGGCAAGTTTGGTCTAGGTTACCAGTAGGGAATGCAGTAGGGAAAGTAGCATTTTCGTTGTTATGGCCTTTGATTACTGTAGAGCAGGCATTCCCAACCACGGTCCTCAAGGCACACCAACAGTGCAGGTTTTAGTGATATCCAGGCTTCAGCACAGACGGTTAAATCAAAATAACTGAGGTACTAATTAAGTCACCTGTGTTCAAGCCTGGATATCACTAAAACCAGGACTGTTAGTGTGCCTTGAGGACCGCGGTTGGGAAACCCTGCTGTAGAGGGTACATCCCTCTATCCTTCTTCTGCTGAAGAACATCTACTCTTGAAGATGTGGTTAAAAAAATTACCTTTGTCTGTGATTACAGTCTATGGACATTGAAGTAGATGAAAATGGCACATTGGACTTGAGTATGAACAAACATCGGAAACGGGAGAGCACATTCCCCAGCAGCAGCAGTTGCAGTAGTAGTCCTAGTATGAAATCTCCAGATCAATCCCAACGCCAAAACTGCACCAGTGCCACAAGTAGCACCATGACTTCACCCCAATCCAGCCAGACCTCTCGGCAAGATGATTGGGATGGGCCTATTGACTACACCAAACCAAATCGCCAACGAGAAGAGGAACATGAAGAAGTAGGTTGTGAGGGACACCTTGTGTGTTTCTAATGGACCATTTCACTAATCGGATACTTAAAGCACAATAGTTGCTGACGGAGTAAAGTTTATTGCAGCAAATAGTACTTCATGGCCAGTGGCAATGCATTCATCTGTGGCTGCTGATGTGAAGCACTAGGTTGGTAACCATGTAATGATGTAAGAACCTCCTGTCTCTACAAATTAGCCCTGGCTATGCCTAAAGGTTAAATGGATATTAAGGTTATTCAAAAAAGGATATTTGGAGCATTTGTGATCCTGTTGCTGCCATAAACTGAATCCCTTTTGAACTTTTTCAAGCCTTAGAGCGTGATTCAGACCTGATCGCTGGGCTGCTAAAATTGTTGTCCTGCGATCAGATAGTTGCCACCCAAGGGGAGTGTATATTCGCCATACAAGTGTGCGATCGCATGTGTACGCCGAGCTGCTAAAAATCCCTCAGTCAGCTCCAAATCCGTTCGCACCTCGCTCACCATTGAATGATTTTTTCAGTGTGTGCAGTCTGTGTGCAGCCCAGGACTTACTCCTACAGTGTGAAGAGAACAGGCTGATCGGGTCCGGTGCTGATGTCACACACCCTCCCTGAAAATGCTTGGGAATGCCTGTGTTTTCCCTGACACTCCCAGAAAACGGTCAGTTACCACCCACAAATGTCCTCTTCCTGTCATTCAGCATGCGAATGGCTGTGCGATTGAAATTTTCGCACCAGCCTGTCGCTGACCGGTGATGCCTATCGTTGTTTGCAGACGCGCGTGCGCATTGCAGTGCACATTTGCAGTTAATCATTGATCGCCTGCTGTTCAGGTCTGAATCATCCCCTTAATGCGCATGCTCATTATAACGCACCTTGCTGTAGATCTGAAAATCAATTAAGAAAAATATCTGACATTCCTAAATTTAATCTACATATTTCTTTGAAGTCCGAACCTGCTGGAGCCTCTTTTGCTTCATCAGAAGCTGATGACCAGGAGATGCAGGAGGAGAACTTTGAAGAGCGTAAATACCCTGGCGATGTCACACTAAGCAATTTCAAACTGAAATTTCTTTCCAAGGACAGCAAGAAAGAGCTGCTGACGTAAGTAAAGTGCAACATATCTTGAATTATTTATGCATGCGAGACACACTAGCTTAGTCGGAGAAGCAGACACATGAATACTGATTTGGCAAGTAGGGAAGTTTGTGAAACTGTTTATAAGGGCCCATAACATACTCTTGTTGGGAGGGCAGGTAAGTGGGTCTACTGGCAACATTGGCGTTCCATTCATTATCTAAGGTGCTCTTGTTTAACACCAGTTAATAAAAGAGGATTTTAGGAAACACCTAGGGGCATAAAGATATTTTATGAAGTGTTACAGTAAAATTATATGCCATCACTGGGGTTACAATATAATGTTTTGTGATTCTGAAAACACACATGTGCTCTAGGCTAAAAAAAATTATATTCTGAAGCACAGGGCAATTTAGTTTGGTTTGTCCGTTTCTTTTTCCCTTAAAACATGTAAAAGGTCCCCATTTTGCCCAGACGTACCCCTACATTAAAATTTAGCCATCTCCTACACACTGTGGAGGCAACTATTTTGTATGCTGAATCAATATCCATTAGAACGCAGCCCAATTCACTAGGAAGTGAAACTAATGATATCGGGTATGGCATGCCTTATACCTTAGTACAGCCTCGGCAGTGTAACTATTTCCGAGTGAACTAATTGGATCTATTCTCATAAACCCTGATTTAGCCTACAAAATATCTTCCTCCCATTTGTACAGGCGATGTGTATACTTTAAGTCTGGCAGAACATGGCTTTCCCGTTGGACTTACTTGAAAAATATTTTCCTAGATATTTTGCTGCACAACGGGATATTCGGCCAGTACGTGATGGGGGGTGCGCAAGTCCAAAAGGGGGCGATGGAGGAAAAAAAGCAGGAACCCTCCTGAATGAGTAAGTTCTGCACAAAACCTTAATTTAGAACACAACTACATAGAAATGTGAGTGATGTATCTTTACAGCAAGAGGACAAGTGATATTGGAAGGTTATGCAATGCAAATTTTGATATTTGTGGAATGAAACATTTGGCCATTATGATCCAGTCCTGTAGTGGTTGGCTACACTTGGTGTGTCGATACACACTCCGAAAAATGTATGCATTGCAATATTTCATGAAAATTGGATTTACTAGACGTCAGTGAATTTCATGTCTATTCAAACATTCCTTAAAAGGATCTGGTAACATCAGTGATGAAGTAGCGAAAAAAGAAAAATGTCAAAAAATGTATAATATTTATATAGGATTATCTCCTTTAAAAACTATAAACATTCTCCAGGCCCTAGACATACTGTAGTCCTTTTTGGGGCCAAATGTTTAAGTTCCCCTTTCCAGTCTTATAGGCCCTACACACTTGGCGATATTCTGAAAGATATGAACGATCTCGTTCATAAATGAACGAGAACTCGTTCATATCTTTCAGTGTGGAGACTTAAGCGATGAACGATGCGCGTCCCCGCGCTCGTTCATCGCTGGTCTCCCGTCGGCTGTGCATGCAGGCCAATATGGACGATCTCGTCCATATTTGCCTGCACTTCAATGTAGCCGGGTGACGGGGGGAGTGAAGAAACTTCACTCCCCCCGTCACTGCCCCCCCGCCGCCGGGTTGCTCGTCGGCCGTATCGGCCGTCGGGCACCTCGGCGGTGCATCGCCGAGTGTATAGGGCCCCTTAACCATGACCTCCTGTCTTTATTCTGGAATGTATAAATTTCACTGTGATCAGATTACACAAACAACATGCTAATCGTTCCCCAGCATTATTACATATTAGATTAGTTTTTGTCCTAGGAACTAGATATTTTCCGAAACTGACTGGTGGATTTTCTGAGTCTGCAATGCTTCATCTTCTACCTGCATCTTCATCTTCTACCTGCATCAATTAGCCTGAAAATACTCTACAGTATATCTGGATGAGAGCCTGCAGATTTAGAATAGTATGAATGAAAGCACATGTTTGGAAGTAGACATTTCAGAAAGTTACTTGCCTGCAACAAAGAATTGTAGACAAGGGTCTTTTATGTTAGAAATCCAAGAAACCTTGTAGACAAGAGAGTCTTTTATGTTAGGAATCCAAGAAACCTTAGAAGTTTTTACTTGTGGATATGGTCATTTGAGTTGTTATTTCTTGAACGCCACCTGCCTTGCCCTCCCCCCATGAGTAGATTGATACCTATTGCTTCTGTAGTTCCTGTCTTGTATTGCTCTACTGTAGGTCCCACAGGCTGGGCACTCAGTGTCTATTGTATTGCACTCGTACTGTCTTGTGTATGCACTTTTTTGTTCCTTGTTATTTGCATTGTGTTTTGGTGTGCATAGTGATCAGTGCATTGAATTTATGTGGTTATTAAGTATTAAATTACTGCTAGTGATGGTTGTCATGGCATTCAAAGAGTCACATGGTGTTTGAATTTTTATTGGCAATAAGTCTTATAAAATGTTGTAGGCAGGACAGCAACAAAGCAAACGTAGCAAGTGTTAGAGCGCAGCATTATGCCTTCCATGTTTATTGGAGCAATTAATTCACCACTTTACAGTTCCTATAAAATAATCCCTGGATAGCTGTTTTGCCTGGATAAAAGCTTTTGACAATTTTAGTTGAAACCGAAGAAACGGAGATTGCTCCAGGCTGCTTGTGTTGACCCATTCAATGAATTTTGGAGAAAATCTACATTTCTTTGCAAACACCATGATTTTGTGTGCCACAAAGTCAGTGATGTAACCTGATAGAAATAACATGCATGTTAATGATCATATTCCAGTATCCCAGCACGTGTACTGTGCTTATTGCGACGTGAGTCAACACTATAGACAAGTATGAAAAATGGTGCCCAAGTATCAAGGTTCCAAACTGTATCAGAAATATTACAGTTAAAATCATACTAGGCTCCATGGATTACCATTTGCTTATTTCACCTAATTTTGCACAGCCCAACAGTTCCTATGTCACATGACGTCCAGCACACAGTTGATTGGAAGCTCCCACAGATGTTTTGTTGGGGTTTCCAACAGTTTTTGGGGCTTTTGTTTTATTCTTGCGCTTTATGTTAAAATACAGTCTTCTCTCCATACAGCTGTCCTACCCCAGGATGTGACGGAAGCGGACACATTACTGGAAATTATGCCTCTCACCGCAGGTTAGACATCTCTTGACCGCTCCTTTCCGCTCTGGCTTGCAGGCTGTTTAGTACTATCCCGCACTCCTCTTTTTTTTATTTTTTTTATTTTGGCTTATCCAGATTTCTATCTGTTCTCTTTCAGCCTTTCTGGTTGTCCTCTTGCTGACAAGAGTCTCAGAAACCTCATGGCTGCCCACTCTGCTGATCTCAAGTATGTTTGCGCTGAGCTGAACTGCTGCTCTTACTTCTGCCTTTCCACTTAACCCTCTCTTCTGCCCCTCCTGCTTGTCAAAATCTGCTGAGACTGACCCAATGAACTGATTCGATTTCCAAAACTAAAAGAGCCATGTGAAAAATGATACATATCGGCTCCAAACTTCTGTCAATTGAGCTCTGAGCAGATTTTGTCTCAGTTTATCCAGAGCTAATCTCTGCACCTTGCACGTTTTGCTTTCTTACTTTGCTGCAAATAAAATGTCAGATACAAATATATCAGTCCTTAAACGGTCTCTGCTCCTGATGGAGGTAGTGCTAGGGTGATATTGAGCATGATTGGCATTCAAGGTACAGATAATGGAAGAACTCATTTTGTGGAGCATTACTCAGCCTAGCAATTTACTAGGCGCTAGTGACATCACTGAGGTACACTGAAGTATGAAGCCCAGTGGTGGTGTCATTAGTTCACCATGAATCGATAGTCTGCATTCTCCTGGATATTCAACCCTTTGTTGTGTGTAGCCAACGGACACTCTACAACAGCCCTGAACAGTGTAATCAATAGAATATGAATCTAATGCCAGTAAAATTAGTTTCAGCTTCAAATCGAGTCCTTGAGAGACTATTACGCACAAATAGTAAGAATAATACACCTGTCCATTTTATTACATGTATAACAATCTTTTCTTAAAATTGAAATGAAGAAAGTACATCTGGTTTTCCCACCTCTTCTCTGACTTTCATCATTTGTTTCATTTTCTCCAGGTGCCCCACTCCTGGATGCGATGGCTCCGGACACATTACAGGAAATTATGCATCTCATCGGAGGTAAGCTCCTCTGGGAAGTCATTATCTTCTTTGTATAAGCCACAGTATGTTCCTAGGCCCTCTTCCTGATTTAAGTAACAAAATCCCTTGGGACGAGGTCTTTCCATGACTTGCATCATGTTCCTCATCGTTTGCTGGTTATCTTATATATGCAGGAGTGGCTGTTGCTGAAAAAAGTTTATAAGTAGGAATGTTACCAAAATTATGTATATTAACTTATATTAATTATGTAATTAACTAGTAATGGTAAGTTAATACTGTGCACAATTAAGTACCAGTTTCTTGAAACACAGAGGTTGATGCTAGGAGGGCATTTCCGGGTATACTAGAGCAATGCAGATTAAAGGTGAGCAACCTTTAGCTCTATAGCCCCTTCTAGCTCAACAGCAGTAGAAGAGCTACAGGTTTCCTATAGTCTAAAGTATAAGTCACCAGACATTCTCTAACTACATAGAGCACACTTAGCGCAAGACCTCTGTGCCACATATCTTTGTTATTATCTATAGATTTGTTAAAACAATTATTTTAATACTAATTAGTGATTATGGGTCCCTTTTTTTTTAGCAATGCTGTGTTCTTTTACAAGATTATTATTATTATTATTATTATTATTAATCTTTAAAACTATATGATACGGAAGATAAATATGGCTCTACCTAAGGGCCACCGCCCCTTTGGATTCATAAACTAATCCCAAGTGCCCATGATTTATTTAACATTATTGCCTCTTAGCACCCTCTAGGTAAAGGACCGGCCAGTTTAGCACACCCAATGACATAATTTTAGTATTAGAAGAAGTTGAAGAACAACTACAACTAATATATTATATGGAATTTAAAAAAAACATAATTAAAAGAACTTTTGGACTGCTTTCCTTATGTATTACAACTCCTTCTATATAGTTAATTGGCAGTTGAATTAGACCATTGCATCTAACAACATAGATATATGTATGTAGTGAATACATTCTCTGTGTTGGCATGGTGCCACAGCCAATCCAGTGACGTGTCACTTACACTGCACTCACCCGTCTGGGCTGTTTTAATGTTTAAAATGGGTTCATTTTGATTTTTGTGAAGGGAGATGGGAAGAAATGAACTAAATACTGTGCACAGCTACTGCAAGATGCTTGAATTAATATATGCTACATTCGGATAAACATATGTAGATTTGGGAGCTACTGTAGTCACCTGAAATGTATGTCCATGTCATATTATGCCCCACGACGTCTCTAACAGTCCAATCAGGAGATCCAAGGGGGTCAAACTCCTAGAAGCTCGCTCCCTAATGGGGAGTTTGAAACAAGCCTAACCTGAGCAGTAGGAGAGCGTCTCCTCCTTGTACCGTTACAGACATGGTGTAGCTGCTGGAATGGCAAAGCGTAAGTGACATTTTGTTACTTTACAAATGTGACATGAGTCCACCCAGTTTAGATTTTGGTGGCAATATTCTTTAGGAGTTCTTTGAATTTATCATATTACTATGAACAGCATTATTCTCATCTTTACTGTGATGTAAAAAGCGTTCTGTATAATTGCCCCAGGGACTCAGCGGTGCCTAATTCACTGAGCTCATTCTGTAGTATGTTCTCAATATAGCTTCACTGAGGCCATTCAGGTGAACAGTCTGGGAATAGGATGCACTGTATCTGAGCAGAGCATATGGCAATAATTACATCCTCCTCTCTGAATTTATAGCTTGTCAGGCTGTCCTCGTGCCAAGAAAAGCGGAATGAAAGTTACACCCACTAAAGATGACAAGGACGACCCGGAGCTAATGAAGTGAGTAGAACCTGAGAGTCTTGTGAGAACGAAAGCTTGTCGTGTTATTTACAGTAAATAATAAATACATGAGAAAACTGACGATTGAAACAAATTAAACCTGACAAAATATGGTTTGTATATGAAAACATGTAGAAGGATTAGAACTTTAAAGTGCCCTTAACTGCATGCAGGATTCCTCTGTGTAGTATAGATATATACATTTATATATTTTGTCACAGCTAAGATGAATTCACTTTTTATTACAGTACAGCAGTGTTCCCTACCACAGTCTCCAAGGCACACTAACTCCTGGCTTACAGTCATTAACAGGCAACCAGTTCATTTGCAGGAAGCCTATTACATCAGGGAGACACACAGTGAAGGCAGCCATATTGGAGCCTGAAGCACTAGTCCCTACTAGCTAATATGCCCATTCAGAAAATTGGAACAATTTAGTTTGGTTTTCACTTTTAATGCTTTAAATCCCACACGGCTCAACGTAGCACATCATACAACTGTATGAACTTGGAATATTTTGGTCAAATGGCAGCGTGAGGGCTGGTGTTTTGGGTAACACAGGTCTTGCTGGAATATGTTTCACTTTATGGAACATTATACTGTACATATTATTATGTTATGGAAAGTGATTTTTGTTTTGTATGAATCTTCTTACTGCGCAGAAATTTTTTTACTGCTGCAATCCAGGGATACTTAGTTGCAGGCAATTTATTTGTGGTTAATTGTGTCTGACGAGGCTGTTTTATTGAAATTCATATAATTTCTTAATTGGCCTCTATAACGCAACTCATGTTGCAGATATCTGTAACAATATCAGATGGTTTGGGCAAAACAGAATTTTATGTAGGCTAAATGGTGCCCTTTGGAGTGGAACCATATTACTGGTCGCTCCTTTGGTGTACATGATCTCTGTCACACATTTTACCAACAGTGCTTCTGGTGATTACACTAGCAGTGTAACCCCTTACATGACTGCACAAGCAGGGTCAGCCCTCACATGACTACATGGCCAGTGTCTGCCCTCAAATGACCACTCAAGCAGTGTCTTCCTCCACATGATTACACTAGAAACATTTACACCAATATGTTTGCACTGGCAGTGTCAACTCCATGATTACCCCAGCAGTGTCAGATATCAAACAGTTACTCAGCCCTTACATGATTATACAAAATAAACCTGTTCTACCTCATGATTACACCAGCAGTGTCCTCCTATCAACAGCAATGTCTGCCCCAATATGGTTGTACCAGCAGTGCCCAATAATGTTTAGCATATAAGTGCCGCTATATTTATTAGACTAGCAGGGTGGTCTGGTAGTATTTGTTATAAACTCAGCCAGTCCCACAGAGATAACAGTGATTTCCAGTAGCGGCTGGATACAGCTCAGAGGATATTAGAGGAGGTTGCTTTGTAGAATGTCATTATGAAACCACATAATCACTTAGGCCAGTCTTAGAAGTCAGTACAACTGCTTCTTCTTGTATTGCTGAGCCACCAGCTTACCATTACAGAATGCCAGTGTCGTTGTCACCTTATTCCAGTCTCCTTTATCCCTTGGGCCCTAGATGAGATTTAGTTTGCTTTGTTGATAACTAAGGACTTAGGGGCCCATTTATCAATGAGCTTTAGCTAATTGCGTTTGATAAATGGTGCTCCAGCCAATCAGCTTCCAGTTGTCATCAACACATGACAGCTGGGAGCTGATTGGCAGGAGCAGCATTTATCATACGCAAGTTTTAAATAACTAAAAATGGGTACACACTAGACAATATATCGTACGATCCGGCAGATATAAATACTAACAAGAGTATTTTTTTCCAAGGAGAGATTCCTGGGCTGAGTTCACGTACAGTGGTATATACCATATCCTATATTCAAAACAGACAAAAGCTGTGCTTGGAAGTAGTGATGAGCGGGTTCGGTTCCTCGGAAACCGAACCCCCCCCGAACTTCACCCATTTTACACGGGTCCAAGGCATACTCGGATTCTCCCGTATGGCTCGGTTAACCCGAGCACGCCCGAACGTTATCATCCCGCTGTCGGATTCTCGTGAGATTCGGATTCTATATAAGCAGCCGTGCGTCACCGCCATTTTCACTCGTGCATTGGAAATGTTAGGGAGAGGACGTGGCTGGCGTCCTCTCCATTTATTAATGTTGATGCAAATATTTGTGCTTATTGCTTAATTGTGGGGACTGGAGAGCAGCTGTATTATATAGGAGGAGTACAGTGCAGAGTTTTGCTGACAGTGACCACCAGTATACGTTGTCTGCCTGAAAAACACTCCATATCTGTGCTCAGTGTGCTGAATATATCTGTGCTCACACTGCTTAATTGTGGGGACTGGGGAGCAGCAGTATTATATAGGAGGAGTACAGTGCAGAGTTTTGCTGATAGTGACCACCAGTATACGTTGTCTGCCTGAAAAACACTCCATATCTGTGCTCAGTGTGCTGCATATATCTGTGCTCACACTGCTTTATTGTGGGGACTGGGGACCACCAGTATATTATATAGGAGGAGTACAGTGCAGAGTTTTGCTGACAGTGACCACCAGTATACGTTGTCTGCCTGAAAAACACTCCATATCTGTGCTCAGTGTGCTGCATATATCTGTGCTCACACTGCTTTATTGTGGGGACTGGGGACCACCAGTATATTATATAGGAGGAGTACAGTGCAGAGTTTTGCTGACCAGTGACCACCAGTATACATTGTCTGCCTGAAAAACACTCCATATCTGTGCTCAGTGTGCTACATATATCTGTGCTCACACTGCTTAATTGTGGGGACTGGGGAGCAGCTGTATTATATAGGAGGAGTACAGTGCAGAGTTTTGCTGACAGTGACCACCAGTATACGTTGTCTGCCTGAAAAACACTCCATATCTGTGCTCAGTGTGCTGCATATATCTGTGCTCACACTGCTTTATTGTGGGGACTGGGGACCACCAGTATATTATATAGGAGGAGTACAGTGCAGAGTTTTGCTGACCAGTGACCACCAGTATACATTGTCTGCCTGAAAAACACTCCATATCTGTGCTCAGTGTGCTACATATATCTGTGCTCACACTGCTTAATTGTGGGGACTGGGGAGCAGCTGTATTATATAGGAGGAGTACAGTGCAGAGTTTTGCTGACAGTGACCACCAGTATACGTTGTCTGCCTGAAAAACACTCCATATCTGTGCTCAGTGTGCTGCATATATCTGTGCTCACACTGCTTTATTGTGGGGACTGGGGACCACCAGTATATTATATAGGAGGAGTACAGTGCAGAGTTTTGCTGACCAGTGACCACCAGTATACATTGTCTGCCTGAAAAACACTCCATATCTGTGCTCAGTGTGCTGCATATATCTGTGCTCACACTGCTTTATTGTGGGTACCGGGGACCACCAGTATATTATATAGGAGGAGTACAGAGCAGAGTTTTGCTGACCAGTGACCACCAGTATACGTTGTCTGCCTGAAAAACATTCCATATCTGTGCTCAGTGTGCTGCATATATCTGTGCTCACACTGCTTTATTGTGGGGACTGGGGACCAGCAGTATTATATAGCAGGAGTACAGTGCAGAGTTTTGCTGACAGTGACCACCAGTATATATAGCAGTACGGTACGGAAGGCCACTGCTCTACCTACCTCTGTGTCGTCAAGTATACTATATATCTAGATTCTATACCTGTGGTGCATTTTAGTTTTGCAGTTTGCTGACAGTGACCACCAGTATATATAGCAGTACGGTACGGAAGGCCACTGCTCTACCTACCTCTGTGTCGTCAAGTATACTATCCATCTAGATTCTATACCTGTGGTGCATTTTAGTTTTGCAGTTTGCTGACAGTGACCACCAGTATATATAGCAGTACGGTACGGAAGGCCACTGCTCTACCTACCTCTGTGTCGTCAAGTATACTATCCATCTAGATTCTATACCTGTGGTGCATTTTAGTTTTGCAGTTTGTTGACAGTGACCACCAGTATATATAGCAGTATGGTACGGAAGGCCACTGCTCTACCTACCTCTGTGTCGTCAAGTATACTATCAAGCCATACATGTGGTGCATTTCAGTTGTGCGCAGTATATATAGTAGTAGGCCATTGCTATTGATACTGGCATATAATTCCACACATTAAAAAATGGAGAACAAAAATGTGGAGGATAAAATAGGGAAAGATCAAGATCCACTTCCACCTCGTGCGGAAGCTGCTGCCACTAGTCATGGCCGAGACGATGAAATGCTATCAACGTCGTCTGCCAAGGCCGATGCCCAATGTCATAGTAGAGAGCATGTAAAATCCAAAAAACAAAAGTTCAGTAAAATGACCCAAAAATCAAAATTGAAAGCATCTGATGAGAAGGGTAAACTTGCCAATATGCCATTTACGACACGGAGTGGCAAGGAACGGCTGAGGCCCTGGCCTATGTTCATGGCTAGTGGTTCAGATTCACATGAGGATGGAAGCACTCATCCTCTCGCTAGAAAAATGAAAAGACTTAAGCTGGCAAAAGCACAGCAAAGAACTGTGCATTCTTCTAAATCACAAATCCCCAAGGAGAGTCCAATTGTTTCGGTTGCGATGCCTGACCTTCCCAACACTGGACGGGAAGAGCTTGCGCCTTCCACCATTTGCACGCCCCCTGCAAGTGCTGGAAGGAGCACCCACAGTCCAGTTCCTGATAGTCAAATTGAAGATGTCACTGTTGAAGTACACCAGGATGAGGATATGGGTGTTGCTGGCGCTGGGGAGGAAATTGACAAGGAGGATTCTGATGGTGATGTGGTTTGTTTAAGTCAGGCACCCGGGGAGACACCTGTTGTCCATGGGACGAATATGGCCATTGACATGCCTGGTCAAAATACTAAATAAATCACCTCTGCGGTGTGGAATTATTTCAACACAAATGCGGACAACAGGTGTCAAGCCGTGTGTTGCCTTTGTCAAGCTGTAATAAGTAGGGGTAAGGACGTTAACCACCTAGGAACATCCTCCCTTATACGTCACCTGGACCGCATTCATCAGAAGTCAGTGACAAGTTCAAAAACTTTGGATGACAGCGGAAGCAGTACACTGACCACTAAATCCCTTCCTCTTGTAACCAAGCTCCTGCAAACCACACCACCAACTCCCTCAGTGTCAATTTCCACCTTACACAGGAAAGCCAATAGTCCTGCAGGCCATGTCACTGGCAAGTATGACGAGTCCTCTCCTGCCTGGGATTCCTCCGGTGCATCCTTGAGTGTAACGCCTACTGCTGCTGGCGCTGCTGTTGTTGCTGCTGGGAGTCGATCGTCATCCCAGAGGGGAAGTCGGAAGACCACTTGTACTACTTCCAGTAAGCAATTGACTGTCCAACAGTCCTTTGTGAGGAAGATGAAATATCACAGCAGTCATCCTGCTGTAAAGCGGATAACTCAGGTCTTGTCAGCCTGGGTGGTGAGAAACGCGTGTCCGGTATCCACCGTTAATTCACAGGCAACTAGAGACTTGATTGAGGTACTGTGTCCCCGGTACCAAATACCATCTAGGTTTCATTTCTCTAGGCAGGCAATACCGAAAATATACACAGACGTCAGAAAAAGAGTCACCAGTGTCCTAAAAAATGCAGTTGTACCCAATGTCCACTTAACCGTGGACATGTGGACAAGTGGAGCAGGGCAGACTCAGGACTATATGACTGTGACAGCCCACTGGGTAGATGTATTGCCTCCCGCAGCAAGAACAGCAGCAGTAGCACCAGTAGCAGCATCTCGCAAACGCCAACTCGTTCCTAGGCAGGCTACGCTTTGTATCACCGCTTTCCAGAAGAGGCACACAGCTGACAACCTCTTACGGAAACTGAGGAACATCATCGCAGAATGGCTTACCCCAATTGGACTCTCCTGGGGATTTGTGACATCGGACAACGCCAGCAATATTGTGCGTGCATTACATCTGGGCAAATTCCAGCACGTCCCATGTTTTGCACATACATTGAATTTGGTGGTGCAGAATTATTTAAAAAACGACAGGGGCGTGCAAGAGATGCTGTCGGTGGCCCGAAGAATTGCGGGCCACTTTCGGCATTCAGCCGCCGCGTGCAGAAGACTGGAGCACCAGCAAACAGTCCTGAACCTGCCCTGCCATCATCTGAAGCAAGAGGTGGTAACAAGGTGGAATTCAACCCTCTATATGCTTCAGAGGATGGAGGAGCAACAAAAGGCCATTCAAGCCTATACATCTGCCCACGATATAGGCAAAGGAGGGGGAATGCACCTGACTCAAGCACAGTGGAGAATGATTTCAACGTTGTGCAAGGTTCTGCAACCCTTTGAACTTGCCACACGTGAAGTCAGTTCAGACACTGCCAGCCTGAGTCAGGTCATTCCCCTCATCAGGCTTTTGCAGAAGAAGCTGGAGAGATTGAAGGAGGAGCTAAAACAGAGCGATTCCGCTAGGCATGTGGGACTTGTGGATGGACCCCTTAATTCGCTTAACCAGGATTCACGGGTGGTCAATCTGTTGAAATCAGAGCACTACATTTTGGCCACCGTGCTCGATCCTAGATTTAAAACTTACGTTGTATCTCTCTTTCCAGCAGACACAAGTCTGCAGAGGTTCAAAGACCTGCTGGTGAGAAAATTGTCAAGTCAAGCAGAACGTGACCCGTCAACAGCTCCTCCTTCACATTCTCCCGCAACTGGGGGTGCGAGGAAAAGGCTAAGAATTCCGAGCCCACCCGCTGGCGGTGATGCAGAGCAGTCTGGAGCGAGTGCTGACATCTGGTCCGGACTGAAGGACCTGCCAACGATTACTGACATGTCGTCTACTGTCACTGCATATGATTCTCTCACCATTGAAAGAATGGTGGAGGATTATATGAGTGACCGCATCCAAGTAGGCACGTCAGACAGTCCGTAGGTATACTGGCAGGAAAAAGAGGCAATTTGGAGGCCCTTGCACAAACTGGCTTTATTCTACCTAAGTTGCCCTCCCTCAAATGTGGAGAAGATGATGTTCATCAAAATGAATTATAATCAATTCCTCCGTGGAGACATTCCCCAGCAGCAATTGCCTCCAGAAAGTACACAGGGATCTGAGATGGTGGATTCCAGTGGGGACGAATTAATAATCTGTGAGGAGGGGGATGTACACAGTGAAAGGGGTGAGGAATCGGAGGATGATGATGAGGTGAACATCTTGCCTCTGTAGAGCCAGTTTGTGCAAGGAGAAATTGATTGCTTCTTTTTTGGTGGGGGCCCAAACCAACCAGTCATTTCAGTCACAGTCGTGTGGCAGACCCTGTCGCTGAAATGATGGGTTCGTTAAAGTGTGCATGTCCTGTTTATACAACATAAGGGTGGGTGGGAGGGCCCAAGGACAATTCCATCTTGCTCCTCTTTTTTCTTTCATTTTTCTTTGCATCATGTGCTGTTTGGGGACAATTTTTTTGAAGTGCCATCCTGCCTGACACTGCAGTGCCACTCCTAGATGGGCCAGGTGTTTGTGTCGGTCACTTGAGTCACTGAGCTTAGTCACACAGCGACCTTGGTGCTCCTCTTTTTTTTCTTTGCATCATGTGCTGTTTGGGGACAATTTTTTTGAAGTGCCATCCTGCCTGACACTGCAGTGCCACTCCTAGATGGGCCAGGTGTTTGTGTCGGCCACTTGTGTCACTTAGCTTAGCCATCCAGCGACCTCGGTGCAAATTTTAGGACTAAAAATAATATTGTGAGGTGTTCAGAATAGACTGAAAATGAGTGGAAATTATGGTTATTGAGGTTAATAATACTATGGGATCAAAATGACCCCCAAATTCTATGAATTAAGCTGTTTTTGAGGGTTTTTTGTAAAAAAACACCCAAATCCAAAACACACCCGAATCCGACAAAAAAATTTCGGTGAGGTTTTGCCAAAACACGTCGGAATCCAAAACACGGCCGCGTAACCGAATCCAAAACCAAAACACAAAACCCGAAAAATTTCCGGTGCACATCACTACTTGGAAGTCCATAGAAGTTTTTGTAAACTTTATTTAGCATGGTGCATTGAACTTGCGCTGCATCCAGTTAAATCATAACTTATTCTGTGATGTTTTCTTTATTACTGGGGTAGTCACCATGAAAAGTATGTATATCTTCCAAGAACTGTGTATACCAGGGTGATTACAGGCAGAAATGAAAAATGAAATGCATTTAAATCTTAGCTTCCATCAGTGGTGAGTGGCAGTCACTATGGTGAAAGTGTTACGCAACAGCGACATATTTATAATCTCCCGTTGCTGCCAAGTGCATATTGTCGCTGGGTGGTAGGCAACCAGCCTTCTATCAATAGTTACCCCCAGCGGTTGGGCTAAGCATTCTGGAATAGAAGCTATTCTGTCGCTCCATCAGGGTATTAAAAGCTGCCTGGAACAAGGCTGAGCTCTGACACCACCCGTTGTGAGAAGAGCAATTCAGGATCCATTGCAGTGTTAATCATTCTTCAAATAAACGACGGCAGATGTTAAAGCAAATCCCTCTTTTTACAATTATCCAACAGCAAACAGGCAAGAACATGACAAGGAGCCTTTTTGCATCCACATCCATGTTCCTCTTAAGTTTATCTGAGAAAACCCTCAAAGGGGTTACCGCAGAGCAGACAGATGTTTGACACTGTTTATTACTTGCACAAAGATGTAATGAAAGTTATATTAACCACGTAAGGCTGGTAGCATAAGTGCCATTAAGGTGTGACTGTGAAAGCGGCCTCTGTCTCCAGAGGGTTTGGTAATTTTCTCCTCATCGTACAAACACACAGCTTTCTTATGACATTTTCCCAGATTCCTGCTGGCGAGGATATTAGTAGAAAATTGTGCTGCATTTACAGACAATTAAAATCAAGATCAGCATTTTTTTTTTCAGATTAACTTGATAAAAATGATTCAGTTTCTTTACTTCTGCTTCCGAAAGCACTTAAGGGGACATATTTATCATAATCTTCATATTTAATGCGAATGAGCTAAATATTTTTCCTGTAAATTTGCAACATGAAAATTGAGATTTTCACGCAAATTTACTATTTGTCTGGTTCCAGGAGACAGGCTCCGATAAGAGCTTGTTCTGGCGATGAGTTGAAAGCAGTGTGATAGTGTAGCGTTGTCTCAATGCTTCCTGGTTCGCGTACCCTGCGGTCACTGCACATGCGTGCCCCCGGGGGTTGACAGAGAGGGATCTGGAGGATCTCTCTCTAGAAGAATTTGCAAAAAAAAAGCTCATAAGCTACTGTAGGCTAACACCATCTGCTTCACATTCCGGAGCTTGGTAAATTTGATTCCATATCAGCTCCCATAGAAACCTATGTGGCTGCATTTGCAGATGGAAATGGATGGACCACGACAGATATCGGAGATATCTGGTGCGATCCCGCCATGGCACATATTGGCGATTCTTCATATCTGCAGGTCTCCCCCAAAATTAATATTCAATGATAAATATGTCCCTTAGTTTTCTAGCATAATAAATAAATAATACAAACTCATACTTCTAGCTGAGCAACTGACTTGAAGTGAGCTCACAAATCAGAGGTAACTCACGTGGTGCAAAACGGCCTGGCCACAGTGCAAATGCAGCATTGGGCCCACTGTGACTTTCAGTTTCCTCCAGTAAGATAATATTTCTGCCAGAGTGCTAAGCTTTGTGGAGAATAATATAAATTGCAGAGGGGTTGGTGCACAAAGCCAGAGCACTAGTCACAGTGCCCTTCATTTTGCAGAGCAGTGCAGAAGAAAATGTCATTTTGCAGAGCACAATTATCATCATGATTACAGTGATGCATTTCCAGGAGAGTTCCTTGCCGTCCATTCCCACTCTGTAAAGGACAATCTTTTACTTATAATTTGATCTACTGGATAATGTTCTTTAGTGAAGAAATGTACTTCCAGATGTACTACATAGGAGACAGACACAATCCAGATCACTACAAAGCACCGGGGCTCTCCCCAATCCTTCTGTGCATTTGGGACAATAGTAATAACAAGATTTCATTTCCTGGAGTGGCAACTTTACCATTCCAGTGTTTCAGATATAATTAACCATCTTAAAGGGCCCTGTGCTCTACACCAAAAAAGGTTAAAACAGTGGTTCTCCAGCTGTCTGCCGTGGCTCCCTGGCGGGCCTCAGGACACCTGCAGGGGTGTCTTGGATTGGTGGTGCAGGACTAATTCAGACTATTTATGGTCACTGTAATAGGCAAAACTAGTCATGGTGCCTGTCAATCATAAAATATGTGGGCAAACAGAAACAAATCTTGTCCCTCACCACATAACTGAACCTAAAGATGACATACTGTATAACACAATTTACTGCATTTAATTTTTATTTCTAAACTTCTCCGTAAGAAACTTTTGGCCTAGGGATGCTGTGATTCAAAAAAGTTTAGGAACCACTGGGTTAAAACAAAAGAAAGCAAAACTTGTTGTTAAAATGAAAAAATAATATAATCCCCTTTATATGACCCATCCACACACTACTGCAGATTACTAGAAAATAAGTGAAGAGACCAATGACTCCCTTTGCACAGCCATTGTTCTCTGTACTGGCATGCTGCATTCAGAGGTAAACCACATTTCTGGGAACGCTCCAAGCAATCTAATAAAAAAGCTTTAATGCAAACAAACGTGACTCATGTAATGTGTTTATGCCCCCTCAGAGATAGATAGATAGATAGATAGATAGATAGATAGATAGATAGATAGATAGATAGATAGATAGATAGATAGATAGTCTATCAAGGTGCACTGTGCAAATCTAAGGTGAAGTGCATTTTGGGAACTTTCATTTTTTATGGAGGAAACCATTTGGTGGGCCAAACCAATATTCAGTTTCTCAATTCAAAAAGCTTGTGTTCTCACTTCTCAGCCATGCTCAGCTTACACTTTGGTTGTAAATGCATGTGTTTAATATGTGACCTATTCATGACTATATTTGTATCAAAACATTTTCCACTGTCTACTCAGGTGCCCAGTGCCAGGTTGTGATGGACTCGGCCATATCAGTGGTAAATACGCCTCTCACCGCAGTGCATCTGGATGCCCATTGGCTGCTCGTAGACAGAAAGAAGGCACTCTCAATGGATCTGCATTCTCCTGGAAATCTCTTAAGAATGAGGGTCCCACATGCCCCACACCTGGTTGCGATGGATCAGGTCATGCCAATGGGAGTTTCTTAACTCACAGGAGGTAAAAGCAAATGACTTCAAGAGTTCTAACTTTGTATGTTTTATGGAAAAGTGGTTAAAGAATGAACCATCTTGTGCTAATACAAGGCCATGTGATCCACTCACAGAAATCAGTATGTGTACCAGTTCTCTTGCAAACCTGCTTTGAAAACCTGTGTATACCTCTGTCCGGGATCCGGTGTTTAGGTCGTCAGTAAGTAGGTCGACATTGTGTAGGTCGACCACTATTGGTTGACAATAAGTAGGTCGACATGGTTTCTAGGTCGACAGGGACTCTAGGTCAATATGTTCTAGGTCAACATGACAAAAGGTCGACATGAGTTTTTAACTTTTTTTCGTTTGTTTTTAATTTTTTACGATCCACGTGGACAACAATTGGGAATGGTAAGCATGGCGAGCAAAGCACTAATTGGGGTACCCTGTCACTGTATGGAGAAAACAACACCAAAAAAAGTAAAAAAAACCTCATGTCTACCATTTCTCATGTCGACCTAGTACATGTCGACCTAGAGTCCCTGTCGACCTACTTACTGTCGACCAATAGTGGTCGACCTAGACACTGTCGACCAAGTCTAATCTACCACACCCACCTCTGTCCTAAATTATGGCAGCAGTTGGTACTCTGTATAATCTGGCTATCCAGAACGCTACTGAAATCTCTTTTCTTGTTTTTACAGTTTGTCAGGTTGTCCGCGTGCCTCTTTTGCTGGGAAAAAGGGAAAACTCTCAGGAGATGAGCTTCTTGGGACAAAATTCAAAACCAGCGATGGTAAGTTAAAAAATGGCCATGCTTTCCTTAAGGATAATGGACACAGTGCAATTTGTTAAACTCTATACTCAATTTGTTAAACTCCATACTCCAAACTCCACAGTGCAATTTGTTAAACTCCATACTACCTGTATTATCAGACTGTGATCACGATGCATTGGCAGAGCCAAGCATTCTGAAAA
The DNA here is from genome assembly GCF_028390025.1 of Pseudophryne corroboree. Classification (NCBI taxonomy): domain Eukaryota; kingdom Metazoa; phylum Chordata; class Amphibia; order Anura; family Myobatrachidae; genus Pseudophryne; species Pseudophryne corroboree. The sequence continues at coordinate 283,359,752 of NC_086446.1, forward strand.
ATTGCCATACTTGAATGTACAGAGATCTGACATGACAGCTGAGCCAAGAAGCCACTTCAGCTCGTGTTTGACCTGTTTTTATGTATTAACAATTCTTTATATAGTACCAACATATTATATACTGTAGTTTGTTACATATTTAAGCATTCACTTCGATTCCTGCCCCGGTGGAGCTTACTATCTTTATTTTCTACCACACATATATATGCGAATGCCACACATATAGGGAACTGGTAAAATTCTAAGCCTTGACCCCAGTGTTGTGATGTAGCAATAGTAACCACTGTGGCACTGTGCTGTATATGACTATGAGCCACTTTTCTTTGCCATTCTGACAGAATTCTTTTCACAGTGTTAGAGAATGATGAAGAAATCAAGCAGCTCAATAAAGAAATAAACGAGCTCACAGAATCCAACACCGAGATGGAAACTGACATGGTGAATTTACAGACTCAGGTCAGTGCTTCATGTGTCTTGTAGTCTGTCACCGTCATATTGATTCTCTCTGCCCAATGTGCAGGACACTTAACACATTGTATTATGTTTAGAAACTTTTAGGGTGGTACATTTATGAAAACTGGTGCAAAAGGAACATGTAGTGTTGTCAGTAGAGGGATGTAGTCATGTGATTGGCGGTCGAGAGCCCACCGGTCACTATACCGACTCCGGAATCCCGAGCGTTGGACAACCCAACAGTCTTCATGCTGACTAACAGGGACTATTCCACTAGTCCATGACACCCATAGACCGCAGCAAGCCCGCAAGTGCCTGAAGCCAGGACATGACGGCTTGCGGTTGGCTTAGTGTGGCCTGGCATTATTGTGTAGCAATAAGATGCCTGTTCGCAGCAACCCAAGTGATTTTCTACTTATTTCCTCTCCGCAACTGACTCAATGTGTCACAATAGAAGTAATCATTCATAGTATGTCCCTTGGTGATGAAATCAACAAAAAGCACGTGCTTGTGCTCCCAAAACATGGTCACCATGACCTTCTTTGCTGATGAAGTTGTTTTGAATTCCTTTGAAAGTCGGGACACTGCGTGTTTCCATGTAATGGATTCTTGCTTCGTCTCCAGTGTCACATGATGCATTCATGTTTCATCGCCTGTAATAACATGCTACAGGAACTTTACTCCCTTCTCATGATACCACATCTAGTGCATTAGAGACAATCCCATCTTATTGGTTTTGTGAACTACTGTGAGTTGTTTCGCTACCCAGCATGGACACTTTTTCCTGTATCCCCAGTTGCTCATGAACGATGTTGTGCACAGTACCCACTGAGATGTTCAGTTTGTCAGCAATATCAGTAACTCGAATGCATACTGTATATCCTCCTGAATCAGCTCTTCAGTTCCGCACATGTTGTCTTCTGTGGTGGACATGCCTGGCTGGCCAGATTGCTGCTCATCTTGAACATCTGTCCTACCGTTATCAAAGGCAGTGCACCAAACCCAAACCTGTTTCTATGACATGACATTATCATTGTACACCTCAAACAAGTTGCCGATGAATTTTAGCTGCTGATGTTCCCTTTAGACACAGAAATCTGATCACACTATGCACATCAACATTGTGACCATGTTTCTGCCAGCTACGCTATCTTACAACTGATGTTGAGACAATATGACTGATATAAAGCACAGTCTAATGAGAAGCAGTGGTCTACCTACTTAAATGAATAATCAGGCGTAAGTAATGTATAGTGACAGGTAATGGCTTAGGAAGTGTGTCAGGTCCATGTCATAATCTTGGATGATACTGCAGCAGTGCCAGAGTTTAAGGAGGCCACACTGGTAACCATCTCCCGATGGATGTATAGTTTATGATTAGAGTGTTTATGCAGGAAGACCTAAATTAGTATGGATTGCTAATTCTAAATATTTTTCTAATTACTACAGATAACATCAATGGAGAAGAATCTGAAGAACATTGAAGATGAGAATAAGGTTATAGAGGAGCAGAATGATGCCCTGTTTGTAGAACTTTCTGGGTTAAGCCAGGCCCTCATAAGAAGTCTAACAAATATCCGCCTTCCACACATGGTAAGTGTTAGAGTAGTGGTCAGTTAGAGTACTGCTCAACCCTAGCCCAGTCTGTTAGAATTTTCTACATTATAGAATGGTTTCTTTCCATCATTTAGCAGAAATGCTAGGTTCTTGTGTTTGTGACTAATGCTTCTCCAGTGAAACTCACCTATGCCAATACCAGTAACATTGTCCACCTACTAAGTGAAAGGTACTAGAGAAAAATAGGTGTACATCTTCTTTAACTCCAAAGCAGACAATGCCCGGGAGCCAGGCACCCACAGTGCCTAAAAGTTCACTGATAGGACCTGTCAGTCATTTATATATATCTTAGTGGCTGACCACTGTTTCCACACAATGGAGATTCACATTTTTCTGCTCTATACATGAGTCTACAGCCAATAAATTCACTAGGAAGGTGTGATATTGCTGAGGCACTGAACAGCTAAGGATCTATAATCTAGATTGCTTGGGACTGGAGTTTTCCAGATAAGGAGTTTTCTTGTAGTACATGCCGAAAATCTATTAAAACACATAAAAACTGGTGATCATAACTGTGTGCATGACCAAATTAGCAAAATGGGTCAATAATATACTTTTCCCTTTCCATATTATGGAACGGACTTTAAATAGCTTTCTAGATAAGGTATCCAAGACGTGTGTGTGTGTGTGTGTGTGTGTGTGTGTGTGTGTGTGTGTGTGTGTGTGTTTCTAGTAAAGTATGTATCTTTTATTTTACAGGAACCCATCAGTGAACAGAATTTTGATGCCTATGTGACTACTTTGACTGACATGTACAGCAACCAAGAGTGTTACCAAAACCCAGAGAACAAAGCATTGCTTGAGAGTATCAAGCAAGCAGTCAAAGGTATCCAGGTGTAATGAGGGAATATGAGGATTCTCTTGTCTAGTGTTCAGGTTCACAGACCTTGTGCTATGTGCATTAAATCACAAAACTTAATGGACCAAAATAATAATAATAATAATAATATAAAAAAAAAAAATTCAATGAAAAAGCCCAAAAAGCTGGACAGATACTGAACTTGTTTTGTCTTTCAAATGTGGAAACCAGACAGGAAGTCCGGGCTCATTCACAGCAAGGAGGTTCCCACCTGTAATTAGTGGTGACATATGACTGTAAATCGGCCCATGTCATGTTCTCCCTGTGTATGAAAACACAGAGTGATCAATTTATCTGCAGCAAATCCCTGAGGTTTGTACATGGACCAAACTCACCCAGAAGCCAAAATGGAAGCTTTATCTCTGCTGACTCTCTGTCTGGGCCATCTCACTCCTTGTGTCTTTTGCAAATTATCTGGCAGGGGAAGATAAAGACGAGTATTATTCATGAGAAGAGTTGTCAATACTTTTTATTTTTTGATTTTCACAAGAAACATTTGAAGAGCAGTTCTTTAATTCCGACAGAAGCGCAAAGGATTAAAGGTTCTCAGGGAAAGCTTTTGGAGTTACCAACTGCATAGTCCTTTTTTTTTGTGTGTCTTAACCCTAGCATAAGCAGTTGGCGGTCATTTATGAGCTGTGGCGGAAAGTATTGCTGACCAGCCTGGCAGTGAAGGCGATTTTGCAGTCAATTAAAATGGCAATAGATCGTTGGAGGGTCAGCTCATTGTGTCATGATACAATGTCTGCCATTTTTAGAATTGTGTATTATATTTGTCCCTCCTGTGCTAGAGTGCAGGAAATGTACAACAGAAACATTTATGCACCCTAAAGGAATGGTAGTTTGCCTTTTGGGTTGGTTTGCCAGCTCAACAATTATTTGGCTCCTCGTATTCTCTGTCAGAATTTATAAAAAGGCAAAAATCCAAGACCATCTCCACCTCTCACGGTGTATGAATGTCAGCTGCTCTGACATGTTGAGGTCTCACATTCTGAAATGTATTTATTTTTGGGACATTTTTATTGTAATAACAGGGATTTGTTTTCTACTTTTTTATTTATGCGAAAGACAGTTATTGGTTATTTTCAATACACCATAGAATCCTGTAGTAGAGCCTTCAACAACTAGTAAGAAGTGGATTTTCCTATATCTAGAAACATTTCATGTCCAAACTGAGATGTATAAATGTATATTTTATCATTACTTTGTAAATCTATGCTTCAAAAGAACGTCAGGACCTGTCATGTTGATACATAAGAATGATGCAACTGGCAGAAGGATCTTTCCAGATTAAATAGAACAGAAACTTATATTTATTTTCACAGCAAATTACTATTGAGATGCACTATCGTGACCCAAAAAGCATAAAGAAATACACTGTAATATTTCCAAAGTGCATCATTACATCTGACTATACACTATGCCTTTATACCATTTCCCTTTATGAAACAATTCACATTTCCAATGGTTAGAATACTACTAGGATGTTTGGAGTTATCTCTTGCGCAACATACAGCACTAAAGGGTTCTAATTACTATTTAATTTCTCACTGTGCACTTTAAGACCTGTGTGAGCTCCAAGTAATGACCTGTAGAAAAAATATCAACTAATGCACTGATGCTTTCTGTGGAAATCATCCAGAAGTGTATTATGCAGTGCAGAATCTTAACATGGAGATTTTAAACCAAGGGGGAAAAAATACTAAGGGACATGAAAAACTCTTAAATCTCTGTAAAAATGAACTACTAGTTTTTAAGATCCAGTGTACTTTGCACTTGGAAATGAAGCCCTGCTTTTGTAAATAGGATAAAAACCTGTTTGTGAATGCAAACCAGTTAGAATATTACCTATAGAACAGCTGCACTTCCATGGAGACTTAGTTATAGATTTAATTATTGTGTAAATTATTACATTTTTTTGGCAAGTTCTGTTATAATTTATTAATTCAAATTCATATGTGAACATTTGATATTTATTTAAAGTTTATGTTAATTTATTTTTTTTAACTGGACACCACATGGTAATAAGGGGAAAGACCAAAAAAAAAATTAAAACAATAAATAAAAACTTGATAAATTATATTCCATGGGAAAAAAAATAATAAAAAATAAAAACGCTATCTACAGCTAATAGTTTTGATGAAACCTAGTTATTTTTTATATATTTTGTTATTTATTCTTTTAAACAATGGGACTTTTTTAAAGATATTTTATAAAGCAGGAGTTTTGATATTTTTTGTTCATTTTAATTTTATTGGGCAAAGGGGAAAAAATAGATTTTTTTGTTTTGTTTTGTTGTAATTAATTTTCTTTAATTTATGTAATCCCTTATGTGCTAGGGAAGACTTTAGTGATATTTTGTGCAATTCACTTAGTCTTCTCTACCACAAAAGGCCACAATATTCCAGGCACTGATGACAGTATATAAAATACTGTTTTTATTTATTTATTAATTATTTAAGAAAAAAAACATGTGAACTTGTTGTATATTTATTTTGTCATGTTTGTGAGTCTGTTACGTGATTGTTTATGTGAAAAAAAATCCTGTTAATATTTAAAGTAAAATAACAAAAAAATAATGCTAATAATAAAAGGTTGCATTGAAGGCTGATGCAGACTAGCTGTTGTTCTGTGATAATCTTTCAAATACTGTGATTCCGGCCTCAGGGAACTTTCAAAAACCAACCTGACTTCACTTCAGAAATAAAACTCAAGTTCTACTTCTGGATATCTGTCTTTCTTATTCTCTTTGTTTTACCCAATTTATTTTAAAATGAAATCTTATAGCACATGTTATACAATTTCTGAGAACAATAACTAATCTGTGAATTATTGATTTTATCAGTGGTTCCAAAACTCGGTCCTCAAGGACTCCTAACGGTTCAATTTTCCAGGTCATCCGGAAGGTGCGCTGTATATGAACAACTGTCACTTTTTAAAAATCCACAGGTGACCTGGAAAATGTGAACTGTTAGGGCTAATTGAGGACCAAGTCTGGAGACCACTGGATTATATGGAGGATAATCTGTACTACATATAGAAGATGACTGTATACATAGATAGAATTATTTCTTTACATTTTTCTCATCCTGACTGACAACTGATGGCTCCCTGAGTGCCAATAAAATTGGCAACTTTAAAACATTTTCTCAGACAGATCATGCAAACATAAGAAATGCTTATTGCATTTTGGAAAACACGCCTATTTCTTACATTATTTTATTTCCCCCAACACTATGATTGGCACACTTCAGCGGTTGTTTTTTTAAAGTGGCAATCATTTACAAAGCATTGTGTTGCCTTGCAAATTATTGCCCCTTTAAAAAAACTTACGAGTTCGGCCGGCATCCCGCACCTCTGGAAAACTCTGACCCTATTACACATGACTTCTTGTTTGTAAAGGTAATATAGACATGGTTTAGATTAACACCAAAATGAAACCACTTTTAAAGAACTGGCATAATGTTTAAATATAAAAAAAAAGTTTGAAAGCAGTTTTCATTTTTTTTTTTATTGAATAGAAATTATTTTACTTCCAAATTAATGAATTTCTATAGTATAATAGATGTTTTTAGTTTTAAAAGTGATCATGTATCCTGTCCGGTTTAAATTATTATTAAAAGTAATTTTTAAGTTCATATAAAAGCCTATGGTCACAGAACTCCTCAGTGTCTTTACTATCTATATAATCTACAGTGTACAATACATTGGCCCCCATTTATCAAGCCTTGGAGAGTGATATATAGTATGGTGATAAAGTTCCAACCAACCAGCTCCTAACTGCCATGTTACAGGCTGTGTTTGAAAAATGACAGTTAGGAGCTGATTGGTTGGTACTTTATCACCGTGCTATTTACCACTCTCTAAGGCTTGACACATCTGGGCCATTATCTTTCAACTAAAACATATTGTATTAAGTATGTACATCTGTTATATTGTCTTTTGTATTTTTTACTATGTATGTCACTTATAAACATACTTGTCTACACTCCCGGAATATCCAGGAGACTCCTGAGTTAAACCAATATCCATGAGAATGTAGATGCTCATCAACCTACTAGGGACAAGTAACAATAGTGTCACTGTAACTGTTGCAATGACACAGTATTGGCAGAAATATTGTGAGCTGAGGTGTCTCAGTGACATGACTGGATCCTAGCAAATGGATAACCTGTATTCTTGTGAATATTAGTTTAGCACACAAAATGGTTTCCCCCACTATGGGTATCTGGCAGGTTACAAACAAGACAATATAGTAGTTCAAGGCTTTATTGGGAACTTGAAGCAGTCCTGGGGCGGGATGTAATGGCATTCAAGGTCACCGGAGGACTTTCTGCAGCGGGTGCACTGTATTCCACAGGGAATAACACCGGGGTGTAGAGTTGGATCTTGATCCGAGGAACCAACAGGCTAAAGCTTTGACTGTTCCCAGGATTCCTTGCACCGCCTCCTCTCCAACCCCGTCTCCATGCACAGAAGCTCAGTTTGTAAGTTGGTGCCTGCAGTGCAGGCAGCTAACAAGCCCTGAAGAGAGCTTTTAAGAAGATAGAAGACTTCAAGGGCCGCAGCACAGGAACTTAAAAGTGCTATATGTCATACTGACATATCGTGCTGCGGCTCCCTCACCTCCCCCAGCGGCGCTGTATGCTCCTGCGCCCTGGTTGCCGGGTACTTACAGCGGAGGGCTCTTGATTTCTTCAGGGCACACACACACTTTCTGCTGCTCTCCAGGACCGCGTGGCCGCATCATAGAGAGGAGGTAAGAGGGTCCCCCAGACGGGACCCGCTGAAAACCACGTTCTGGCGTGGTCTCTAGGAGAAGGGCCATGCGTGCTGGCGTGGGCACTGTGGCAGTACAGGGACCCCACTAGGCCACCAGGGCAAAGGTCGGATAACATAAAAATCCATTTTAATAGGCGCCGCAGTACCTGGTGGTGAAGCCCAGCAAGGGGATAAGGCTCTGACCTGTAGCCCCTCCCCCATCCACAGGCGCCATTTACTGTAAATGTTCCCGCCCTGGAGCTGCATCTCTCTGTCTCCCTCACTCCCTGTCAGCGTTTGGGCGCCATTACACACATGCTGAGCTGATTCTGGAACTGCTGGGCAATGTCTCCTCTGTAAAGCCGCCTGCATCATCAGCGCTGTGCATTTACAAGCAACTTAAGTATTCTACATGTCATTTAGACAGTGTTAGTTAAGAACAAGTGCATAACTTTGGGGTTAATTAGTACTAGTACCCTGTGATATAAATCCAGTCTTTACTGTGCATTGTTATATCTATATACCTACAGCTTTACTAGGTAGTACAGTTACTTAGTATTGCCAGTGCAGTTTTATTGTTGTTTGTAATAATTTCTGCATTGTACATGTGACTGTGTGTGTGCCTATAGCTGTTGTGTGATCTCTATTCCATGTATCTCACACATATTGCTATCCCTATGTTCTGTATTCTGAAGGGGGCTAAGTGCATCAGGGTTCTCATATAATATAGTGTCTCACAGGATATACTTATTTGGTATTTTTCTCTGTGTTTTACAGTCACCCCATACCTTTTAAATCCTCTGTTTGTGCTCTGCTTGAAGTCACACTAAACAGGGTTTTTTTTGTCAGGTAATTTGTCTGCTTAAATTGTACTATTACACCCTAAGGTTACGCTTACATATAAAGTCTGCTAAACAGGGTGGTGGGTCCATGGTTGATCCTGCACCATGCAGTGCTGACGCCACGGAATACCCGGAGGAAAACATAGCAGCTGAGGGTTCAGGTACTGGGGATTCTGTACCCCACAATCAGTCTGCAGCAACGGGGCAAATCAAGACCCACCTTGGGCTGCTTTCTCTAATTTACTGACTACGCTAGTAACTAGACTTGCACCCCCTATGGGACCTCCTGTGCCATTACAGCCATATATTGTCCTTGCAGTTAATCCGCCATGGGCCGATACTCTGTCCTCTCAGTTACAGCAATTAAATCAGTCTCCGACTAAACAAAATCCTAACCCTCGCCCGCCTAAGTCCAAGAGGTCATCTAAATGGGCCATTACCACCTCACAATCCACACATATTTCGGATGCTTCATCCGATGAAGATGGCGCTTACACTGACCCTTCAGACACTGATGCAGATGCTTCTGATGGGGAATCTCTGACACAAGTGGATGTTCCTGACCTCTTGGAGGCTATCAGGCTGATTCTTCAAATTGATGATGATGAAGAGCCTCCAGCTACCTCTAAGAAACCAGATAAGTTTAAACGTCAGAAGGTTACTAAATTAGTTTTACCCCATTGTGATCACTTGGTTGACATACGTCAGGAATCCTGGGAATATCCAGGAAATTAAATTTTCCTGTCTAAAAAGATGCTAGTTCGTTATCCCCTCTCTGCAGAGTTAAGTAAAAATTGGGAAACACTACCGCCGGTGGACTCAAAGTCACGCGTCTGGTGGTGTCCTCTGCTCTGCCTGTCACTACCGTCACCTCGCTGAAGGAACCGACGGATAAGCATGTGGAGGGTTGCTTGAAGTAATTTTACACTCTTGCAGTAGCTGTGCATAGGCTCACTATTGCGGCTTCTTGGCGGCAAAAGCTATTGAAGCCTGGGTTCAGGAAGTTGAAGTGGAAACTACCGTCTGATTTTCCTGATATTGCTAGACAATGTCTTTCATATATTATTACAGCCTCTCATTATATTCAGGAGGCAAAATCTGATGCAGGTGTCCTGGCGGCCAAAGCGTCTACTACGTCCATTCTGGCTAGTCGGATTCTCTGGTTGCAGTCCTGGTCTATAGACCTGGACTCTAAAAACCTTGGAGGTGATCCCTTTTAAGGGAAACATACTTTTTGGGGAAGATCTCAACAAGATTGTTGCTGACTTGGCATCAGCTAAGACTGCATGTCTGCCTAGTACTACTCCTTCGGCTCTGAAGGCTAAGAGTACTTCCTTTTGCTCCTTTCGACCTCCAGGTAAAGCAAAAGGTCAGGCGTACCCGAAACAGACTCGCACTTCCAAATCCACTAAGCCCAAACCTAAACGTGCCTGGGCGGCCTGTCAGCCTGCTTCCAAAACAGACAAGCCTGCTGCATGACGGGGCGGGCCTCCCCCTGGGGGATTCCAGGATGGGAGGCAGACTTCTACGGTTTGCCCAGGTGTGGTTACAGACCACTTCATACGCCTGGGTAAGGGAAGTCGTCACTCACGGGTACGCCATCTCTTTCAAGAAATGTCCCCCTCGCAAGTTTTGCTCAACAAACATCCCTTCGGATCAGGTAAAAGCAAAAACTCTCCATTTGGTGGTACAGTCTCTCCTGGATACAGGAGTGACAAGTGCCGGTGCCTCTGGCTCAGAGAGGCAGGGGGTACTATTCAATGCTGTTCCTAGTCCCGAAACCGAATGGGTCCTCTCGGCCCATTCTCAACCTCAAGTCTTTGAACAAATTTGTGAAAGTTTCCAAATTCCGTATGGAAACACTTCGCTCTATTGTTCTGGCTTTGGAGCCCAAGGACTATATGGTATCCCTGGACATACAGGATGCTTACCTGTATATTCCAATTGCCGTGTCGCATCAGCAATACCTGAGGTTTGCTATTGGCAACCTACATTTTCAATTCCAGGTCTTGCCTTTTGGTATGACCACGGCTCCACAAATTTTCACCAAGGTTATGGCGGTCATGACGGCTCTCCTCCACCGTCAGGGCATCAGGATCCTGCCATCTCTGGATGACTTGTTGATCTTGGCAACCTCACCAGAGGTTCTCCTTCATCATCTGGAACTGACGGTCCAATTCCTGCAAGCCCACGGATGGCTCATCAACTGGAAGAAATCCTCCCTGGTCCCTGCTCAGAGCATGGTGGACCTGGGGGCATTGTCGGACACCCACAACCAGCGGTTGTTTTTGTCTCCGGAGAAGGTCCTGAAACTTCAAGACAAAATAAGACATTTCTTATCTCGCCCACGTGTGTCGATACACTCGTCGATGCAAGTACTGGGCCTCATGGTGTTAGCTCTCGACATGGTAGAGTACGCTCAATTTCACTCCCGCCCTCTCCAGAGGTTAATTCTTTCCAAATGGGACGGCCTGCCTCACTGGATCAGGAATCACATGATCTCCTTAACTCCGGAGGTTCGCCTGTCACTGACCTGGTGGCTACAGGACCAACAATTGAGCAGGGGTCGTCCCTTCTGGATTTCCAACTGGGTCCTTCTGATGACGGATGCCAGTCTGCAGGGTTGGGGCGCGGTCATGGAACAACATTCTCTTCCGGGTCAGTGGACCGTGGATGCACTGGCAATTCCATGGAACTTTCGGCTGCCGTACGTGTTCCCTCCGGTGTCATTCCTGCCCAGGGTAATATGGAAGTTCAAGCAAGAAGGAGGAATACTACTTCTGATCACTCCGGTGTGGCCCTGACGGCATCAGTTCTCAGACCTGAAGGGTCTCTCGATAGAGAGTCCTCTTCTGCTTCCGAAGCGCCCAGACCTCCCCGTTCAGGGCCCTTGTGTCTACCAGGATCTGGCCCGACTGGCTTTGATGGCATGGCTCTTGAAGCTTCAGTACTGAGGGCAAAAGGGTTTTCTGAGGCGGTCATTCAAACTATGTTGAAGGCCCGTAAACTGGCTTCTGCTCGGATTTATTATAGGGTCTGGAATTCTTACTTCACATGGTGTGCTGCTAAGAATTTTGATGCATTCAAGTTCAGTACTGCCAATCTTTTTGCTTTCCTACAACAGGGTAGCCACAGCTTGTTTCTGTCTTCTTGCCGTTGTCTAGTGTACCAGCATGTCTAGTTTTTGTTTATGGATCCCTTGCTTTGGATACCTGGATTTTGGGGTCCTTTGACCCCTTCTCAAGGGGGGGGGGGTACTGTTATGAGCCATTACCTTATGCCTGGCTTCCAGCTATCCTGATTGGGGCATGCTTCCTTTATTTCTCGGCTGGCCCTGCATCCAGAGCTGGTGATAGAAGTTTGTTATTGTACCTGTATGTTCCAGTTCTTGGTTAGCTTCCTGCAAGCTTGTTCCTGGTCCCTGTCAGCAGCTTCCTGTGGAGCCAGTCTTCCTGCCTCTGGTGTGTTCCTGCATCCAGCTTGTGAACTCCAGTGTCCTGTATCCCGTTTCCTGAGTCCTGTCTGAGAGATTGTTTCCTGCTGTCCTCCAACTTGCCTTCCAGTAGAGTGGTCTGGTATCCGAAGCCTCTGGGTTCCAGTCGTTTCCTGCGCACACCTTTCGTGGTGTCGTGAGTAGCGGCTCTGCTGCACTTGATGGCTGAAACCGTATTTTCTTTATCTATTTTTGGTTGTGTCATTTTTGCGGAGGTTTCTGCATTGCTGTCCTCGCCTTATTATGACGGGTTCATATTTGGCAGTTAGGCTGCATTACTTGATTTGCTGTTGTTCCAGGTGGCCGCGCGGCACATAAACTACTTTGTTATTTTTTGTATCCTACTCTGTTTTAGTCGTGTCAGTCTTAGTTAGTTTTACCCTTGTTCTCCTTGGTCTCAGTTAATGCCTTGTCTCCTATTAAGACCAGGGGGCATCAGAGTCTGTTGTGAATTTCCATTATTTGAAATAACCATTTAAATACTAGCGTTAATATATACTGCGGACGCAAGGTGCATCTTATTACCATATACGAAAATAGTGCACTAAATGTCGCAGCACTATGTCCCTTAAGAGAAAGCAAGTAGTCTCACACATGGTATACTGAGGTCCAACGCTCAGAGATATATTTGTATTTGATATTAAAAGTTATGCATACAAAATAACATACGTACAGGATATCATTCAGTATTACATGTATAAGCCTAAGTGAGTGGTACAGAGTTACAGTTACATAAGAAATAGTTACAGCCAGTATACATCACCCTATCCCATAGGACCTTCTTCCATGTCTTCCTCTCAACTACTACAATACTAGAGAGGGTTATTTTCGGCGCACTGCGTCTCTCTTTGTTAGGATAAGCTGCTGTGCTTTTATAGGTGACCAACCTATTGGAACAATTGAAATGGGGAGTTAAAGCACTGCGCTCAATCCTTAACTACGTGTAAATGGGTATGTTACCTTTAATATATATATATATATATATATATATATGTGCTGGCAATAAGTGGTGCCTATCTCATAAATTTAATAAATTAAATAAATAAGGTGAAATGCCAGCTATGTATGTCGACCATAAATGATGCCCGTTAGTAAACCTATAACACCTGATGAATCAGGCGAGGTGCCAGCTAGTACGTAGATGTGTAATAGAATATATACACTTGTTCAGATAAATTCAAAACTTAGTTTTTAATAATGAAATAAGGGTTATAGCAGATAAAATTTCTACTGACCTGAATATTTGCGTAGTGCACTCGCTAAAAATTAACAAATAAAGTCCATAAGTTTATAGAAAAAATTCAAAGGTTATAAAAAATCCAAAAAGAAGAAAAACGGAAAAAAGAGAAAAAGTGAAAAAATAATTGTTAAGAAAGAAATTTTGTACCATGTCCTTAGGTCAATTGCACAAATGAATCTCCTCTCAGAGGTACAGTCTCTTTGTATGCGGCGTCCCGCATACAATGTGTAGGCGCTATAGATGGTAGTGGGGTAGGCCTGTAGATGTTTGGGTCCGTGCAATGCTGGGCAGTGTGGTTGGATTTGCAGGGAGTGAACACTTATGTAACTCCGGACTCGTTCCTCACCCCCACCTCGGTCTCCAGTGGTTCGCCTCGGTACAGGCGCCCCAGTGAAGTCCGGTAGGTTCGGGGGAGAAACACCGTCAAGGGCCGAGGAGATTGCAGTTCCTCATGGGAGGGGACGCACTGTAGCGGGCACAAGAACCCGGCATCCAAAGGAAGCATCCTGGGAGGCGGAAGTATCGAAGGCATAGAACCTTATGAACGTGTTCACTGAGGACCACGTAGCCGCCTTGCACAATTGTTCAAGGGTCGCACCATGGCGGGCTGCCCAAGAAGGTCCAACAGACCGAGTAGAGTGGGCTTTGATGGTAGCAGGAGCTGGAAGTCCAGCCTGTACATAAGCATGTGCAATCACTATTCTAATACATCTGGCCAAGGTCTGCTTATTAGCAGGCCAGCCACGTTTGTGAAAACCAAAAAGAACAAAGAGAGAATCAGATCTCCTAAGTGAAGCTGTTCTCTTCATATAAATACAGAGAGCCCGTACCACATCCAAAGACTGCTCTTTGGAGAATAAACCTGGAGAGGTAAGGCTGGATAACGATGTTATTCACTGTGGAATACAGTGTACCCTGAAGCAGAAAAAGAGATTTATAGTAAGGACTTACCTTTGTTAAATCTCTTTCTGTGAGGTACACTGGATTCCACAAGGCGCCCAGCCTGACGCACTTAGCTTCTTTGGGTTTGTATAGCATTAGCCGTTGGTACCTTTTGTTGTGAGAATGTGGTTCGCTGTGGCTACTAACTGTTATCGTCTCTTTTACCTGCTACTGCATTGGACTGGTTAACAAAACTGAGCTCCTGTGCACGGAGGCATGGTTATAGATTTGGTGGTGCAAGGCAACAGTCAAAGCTTTAGCCAGTTGGTGCCTCGGATCAAGATCCAACTCTACACCCCGATGTTATTCCCTGTGGAATCCAGTGTACCTCGCAGAAAGAGATTTAACAAAGGTAAGTTCTTACCGTAAATCTCCTTTTTTTTTTTTAAAGGGGCAGTAACTTACAAGGCATGGTTTTGCCTTATAAGTGATTGCTCCTTTAAAAAAAAGTCTGAGATCGGCCGGTATTCTGCACCTGTGGGGATCTTGGACGCCATTACATCCCACTGCTGGAATTTTTAATGAAAGTGCCCTAATGTTGTATAGTACTGTGCAAATGTTTTAGGCAAACGTGGAAAAGTAAGAATGATTATATATCACAGAGGGGCAGAGGGGGAGGAAGTGAAACTGAAAGCAGGAGGAAGAGAGGGGGTGGGACTAGTCGGAAAAAGCGGGAGGCCCCAGCGCTGCTGCTGAAAGGTCCGGCGAGAGGAGTTACTGAGTGAGGACAGAGTCTGCACACAGTGGTGCCCCCTGCAGTGCTGTCGGGGCTGAAGAGAGAGGTAAACGCATATACAAATACACACCAGGGTCATGCTAAAGGGGGATGTGTTTAACTTGTAAGGAATAGAAAATAATGTAATAGCCACATTATCTGTACATTACCATGTGTTTCACAAATTCTGTGCGTGTACAACTTGTTTATGACTATACATCTATAATCGTAGGGTGAGCAATGAAAGAATGAATGTTCTGCCACAAATGCAGAGTAACTATGGAAACTGGGATGGCTGATGCAGAGAGTTCTGCTGGCAGTATATATGTCATTGAGAATAGCTGGGCTCTACACATTATCCAATTGCTTTTTATACTGAATGCTGAATGGGAGCAACAGTCAGAAATGTTGTTTATTCAGTTATGCAGCATTTCTTTTATTTCTTTACCACATAGGTTCAAGCAACAACAACAACACACCTTACAGTTAGAACAGATAAGGGACAATACACTATGGGGTCTATTCATGTAAGAATGCGATGTTTATGTTTAACTTTTCACTAAACATCGCATTCTTATTTCAGGGTTTTTTTCAGATTTCTAACGCAATTCATTAATACTTACCTGTTCCCTGATGCGATGCGGTATCCGGCTGTTCCGCGATCCCGGCTTCTCCAGTCTTCTCTCTTCATACCGCGGCTGGGGTCTTCTGCACATGCTCAGTGTCGTCCCCCCTGCCTCCAGGTGTCATCTGCGCATGCTCCGGGGAAACGAGACCTCCAGCGGCGGGCAAGGGCAGCAAGGAGGAGGTGACCCGGCATATGCAAATGCATATGCCCTGGGCTCCTCTGATTGGCTCTTGTCAGGGAAGGGGGCGGGGAGAAGGCAGGAGACGGACGTCTTCAATGCTCTTCTCCTGTACAAGCCTCCCTGTCTGAGATGGCGATGGGGTTTTGCGAAGGGTAACGGAAAACTGGGATTTCCGTTCCTATATGAATTGCAGTCACCATACAAACGTACGGTGATGCGATTCAGCCACAGAGCGGGGGTGCCGCTGGGGAAGTTAGGGACTTCTCCAGGGTAACCCGCTCTGTGAATTGCGGTAAGCAGAGAAAAGCCCTGTTTACCGCAAAACAGGGCTTTTCTCTGCTGCATGAATAGACCCCTATGTATCTTGTCATGTATTGTAACCAATGTACAGTGTTTTCAAGTGAGATCTCAAGCGTCAGTGTTCCATTGTCCTTTTATCCCTGGTGTCTCTGTGGTGTTGTTCTCGCACCCCCTCTATCAGTGTGCCATAGTTCTGGGACCCCATCTATCAGTGTGCCATTGTTCTGGTACTCCAAGTGTAGGTGTGCAATTGTTCAGGACAGGGGCAGATTGTGATGGAAAATCAGCATGATAAATTTATGGAAGCAGCCCTAATGGAGGTGGGGGTCTGTTGAGGGGATGAGGTCTGTTGAGGGGATGGGGTCTGTGTTGAGGGGGGATAGATAGTGTATGTCCCCAGTGTGCTGGGGGGTTGTGGTGTCCATCAGTGATGTGCGGTGAGGTCATAGGCTGGGGAGGCACTGATTTTATATATATATATATATATATATATATATATATATATATACACAAACAAATATAAAACCACAGCACTTGCCTCCCCAGAAGTGGGGTGCAATGTCTGCACTCACCACTCATAGGGTGGGGTGCATGTAGCCCATGGCCACCTACTTAAATATATACAAACAGAAAATTCAGCACACACCATAGAAAGCTCACTTATCCTTACAACATCAATAAATAAATGATAGGGGTTTAGTTAGTGAATTGGCCAATGCACGGAAGCCTGCAAACCGATCACCAAGCTACCCCACCTTCATGCAGGTCCTACACTATCACAGAGTCTTAAAAATTAAAACCTGGCAACTGTATCACACATAGGGGGGTCATTCCGAGTTGATCGCTAGCTACCGTTGTTCGCAATGCAGCGATCAGGCTAAAAATCAGCACATCGGTTTGCAGGCTTCCGTGCATTGGCCAATTCACCAACTAAACCCCTATCATTTATTTATTGATGTTGTAAGGATAAGTGAGCTTTCTATGGTGAGTGCTGAATTTTCAGTTTGTATATATTTAAGTAGGTGGCATACGTATGGTGCGCAGTGTGCACACGCGACGTACTTTCACACAAGACTATGCAGTTTCACACAAGGTCTAGCGACGCTTTTCAGTCGCACTGCTGTTCGTTCAGTGATTGACAGGAAGTGCGTGTTTCTGGGTGGTAACTGACCGTTTTCGGGGAGTGTGTGTAAAAACGCAGGTGTGTCGGATACAAACGCAGGAGTGGCTGGGGAAACGGGGGAGTGGCTGGCCGAACGCAGGGCGTGTTTGTGACGTCAAGACAGGAACTAAACAGGCTGAAGTGATCGCTAGCTAGGAGTAAATCTCGAGCTGCTCTGAAACTGCACAATCTTTTTTTGTAGCAATGCTGCGATCCTTTCGTTCCCACTTCTGCTAAGCTAAGATACACTCCCAGAGGGCGGCGGCCTAGTGTTTGCACTGCTGCTAAAAGCAGCTAGCGAGTGATCAACTCGGAATAAGGGCCATAGTGTAAGACCTGCATATTTTAATAATTAATCCCCTGCCTCCCCTGACTGCACATCCCTGGTGTCCATTCTAGCATCCTGCACAGTGGCGTACCTTCATCCAAGATGATAGATGTTGATGCTCCCCCAATGTTACGCATATGCTATAATTACGGGGCTTGGATGCAGTGAGCTATGGACTTCTACTGCACCTACCCTGGGACCTGGAGGGACATGGACATGGGGGACACTGACTCCTGGGGGGACAGGGTGACACACATTAGGGTCTGGGGGACAACATTGTGGCACACACTGCAACCTGGGGGTATGACATGGTGACACACATTGGGGCCTGGGGGGTGGGGGTAACATGTTGACATTCATACTGGAGCCTGTAGGCACATGGGGACAACATATTGTATACTGGGACCTGGGGGACATGGGGACGTACAAGCTGACTTCTGGGGGTGGGGGCAACATGTTGACACACATTGGGGCCTGGGGTGGTGACATGATGGCACACATTGGGATCTGGTAGGGGTGACATGGAGATATTCATACTGGGGCTTTGGGGGTTATAGTGACACATACTGGGGAGGGGGGCACAGATATATACATGTAAGTTTTTTTGGGGAGGGCTGACATGAAAGGAAGAGCTGCGCCCCTTATGGAAACAGATATGAATTAGGTCACCTGTGAGTTCTGAGTGCATATACCTCCGTTTGTGCTCCCCGTCATCATGACAGCCAGTGTTTGGTTGGGAAGAAAGATGATGGGTGGGCAGGGAAATTAACACTGCCAGCGCCCGCCCTCACTCTCCATCAGCTATTGACACTCCAGCTATGCCCATTACAATCCCTGACATGTTGCACCAATCACCGCCACGGTGTTAGCAAACTTCACCGAGTTATTGGTGTTGATGCAGCAGCACACCTCCAGCCTGGTCCCGCTCACCAGGTCGCTCTAGATACTGCAGCTGGGGCATAATGCACTTAGTGTGAAGGTGGAAGCTGGGACAATGGAGGAGAGGTGCCTCCTTCAGGGCTAGAGCCTGATGGCAACCGCCTCCATTGTCTTCCACCACTGACCCTATACCTAATCTGACCCTGCACCTAATCTGTGAGGAGGGCATAATTTAATTTGTAAGGATAAAATTTTATACATGACTGATAGGTGAGGTGTAGAGTGCTACAATGACACACTGGGGGGGATGAGCTGTATATGACCCTGGGGCTGACGATGGGGGGTGGTATGTTGTGTAGTGTACATACCTGGGTGGCAGGGGGATTAGTGTATGTCTCAGGGCTGTGGGGGTACTGTATGACTAGGTGGTCAGGGGGTAGGGTATGTTCAGGATGCCAGGAGGTATGGTGAATTAGGGGCATTTTCCGGTGGTAAGGGTGGTGGTTAGGGTGGGTACTGTACTGTGAGGCTAGGGGATAGGGCTGGTTAGCCTATCGCCCACCACCTCTTGAGGCAGGCTAAGAGTATTAGTGAGGATCAGGGGGAAGGATTGGAGTAGTAGTTCAGAGCAGGGGGCAGGATGGGAGTAGTGGTGGGAAGAAAGGCAGGATGGGAGTAGTAGTGGGAAGCAAGCTCAGAGTCGTAGTCATGAGTAAGGATGGGAGTAGTAGTAGTGCAGAAAAGGTGGCAGTCAGGGAGTAATAGTGTGGGAGAACAAGAGATGTTGGGGTGAGAGAGACATGGGGAAGAGAGAGCGAGACATGGGGTGAAAGCGAAACATGGGGGTGAGAGAGTGAGGCAGGGAGAGAGATGGGGATGTGGGGGGTAGGGTGTCTGAGACAGGGAGAGAGACGGGGAGGGATAGAGTGAGATGTAGGAGAGACTGAGAGAGTTAGGGACTAAAAGGAGAGGAATAAGCGACACAGAGAAATAAAACCTGCAAGGTTGCAGTAGCTACTGTAGACAATAAAATAACCTCCATTTCCAGTGTGTGCCACAGGTCACAACACTTACCAGCTTCCTCACTGCTTCCACAGTCACACTGTGTCTTCATAGACTAGAAGAGGGTCCGGCAGCATGCTTCTGCCGCACTGTAGTGGGGGGAGTAGCAGTCCGTGAGGAAGGTAAGGGCTGTGCCAAACAGGCTGCACTGAGATCTCCAGCCCTCACCTTCGCTGCTGCTGTTGTGGCCTCTGCCCTCTGAGATCAGTGTACTAAATGCGTCCTCAGCGCTGTAACTACATGACAGGGTGTGCTGCTTTCTCTGTCCGACCCCATTTATCAGTGTGCCATTGATCTGAGCCCCTAAGTGTCAGTGAGCCATTGTTCATGAACACCTAGGGGTTTATTTACAAAGTATTGTATTATAAAACCTGGTGCTTTTTATTGTATGTGTCCCCGAAATTAAAAAGGGAAATGACTTTACTAGCAAAAATAGGCTTGTAACGTCATTGTCTTTTAAAATTTTGGGCATAAACATGATCAATAGCGCCGGATTTTTCAACCCAGCACTACGTAAATAAACCCCTGGGTGTCAGCTTGCATTAATTGAGGACATCTAGAGTCAGTGTGTCATTGTTCTGGGACCCCAAGTGTCTGTGGTATTGTTCTGGGACACTATCTGTCAGTGTGCTGTTGTTATGGATCCCCAAGCGTGGCATTGTCCCCAATCCACAAATACTGTAGGTACTCACATTTGAAAATCCAGGAGGTTTTATGTAGACTAATTTACAGTCTACTAAGTGTTATTTCCAGGCCAGGTACCCAGTATATTTACACCAAAACACTTGTCCAGTGACAGCTGAAGACAGGGGCGTAAGTTCATGCCAGGCACCCGGAGGCAAAATAGAAGGTGTTGCTCCCCAGTGCCCCGGCTAGAACATGTGCTGACGTCTCAGCAACTTGACAAGAATAAAAATTCTTTATTGCAGCTAATTGTGGTAATAAGAAATCTTTTGCTGGCTGCAAATGATAATAAATAGAGGGGATGCGCTTAGCATCCCCAAAGATGGGATGCCGGTGATCATGTGACTGACGCCAGAATCCTGAAACCACTCAGGAGACTGGCGCCGGAATACCGACATCCCAAAGTAAGTATTGGGGTAACTGTTAGGCTTATGGCCCAGGGGGAGAGGGTTAGGGTTAGGCACTCGGTGGGCTAGCCTAAGCTGCCACCTCCCGAGGTTTAGCCCTTCCCGCCACCCACGGAGGGTTAGCAGTAGCCGCCAATCCCGGAGGGTTAGGGTGGCGGGTAAATACTTACCCCTCCAACAGTGGGATCTTCAATGTCGGGATGCCGGTGTTCGTCATGTGACCACAGGCATCCCGACCAGTGGTATTTCATACCAAGCCCTAAATAGAGCCCTGAGGGGGGTTAGCAAAGCTTGGAGAGAGATAAAATTGTGAGAGATTAAGTACCAGACAATCAGCTTCTGACTTACATTTTACAGGCTGTGTTTGAAAAATGATAGGAGTGTATTGGTTGGTACATTATCTTTCACAATTTAATCTTTCGCCAAGCTTTGATAAACCCCCCTAAAAATTTTATTATTATTATTATTTATTATTACAATTTATTTATATAGCGCACACATATTCCGCAGCACTCTGCAGAGAATATTTGGCTATTCAGTCCCTGCCCCAGTGAAGCTTACAATCTATATTCCCTATAACATGTGCACACAGACACATTCACACTAGTGTTAATTTTGTTGGGGGCCAATCAACCTACCAGTATATTTTTGGAATGTGGGAGGGAACCGGAGTACCCGGAGGAAACCCACGCAAGTACGGGGAGAATATACAAACTCTGCACAGTTAGGGCCATGGTGGGAATCGAACCCATGACCTCAGTGCTGTGAGGCAGTAATTCTATCCATTACACCATCCATACTGCCCCACACCATCCGTACTGCGTATAATCATGAGTGCATTTCCTTAAAACCAACTTCTGCTCTCCTTTCTTTCATCATATAACATACAACAGCAGCTGCAGCGCACTGTAGACACTTTGATCTGTTATCAGAAGACATATTCCAGACCCTTTAAAGGGAGTTTGTGACATTTGACAGCAGTAAGCAGTGACTGCAGAAAATCACTATGAAATGACTGGAGAGAGATCTGTTCTAGTTCAGCAGTCGCCTCTGTCTTTCTTTCTTGACGCCCCACTCACAGCTGGAGCCCAGTGACCAGAACCTCAAATGTCTCTGTGAGTTACGCAACTGAATTGTATTCTGGATGGCAAGGGTAGCCAGTGTAGGGCTTGCAAGAGAGGAGTGGGGAACTTAGTGCATTTGGAGAGGAAGATGAGCCAAGCAGCTGCATTGAGGATAGACTGGAGTGTAGTGAGTTGGTAGTCAGAGAGGCCAGATAGAAGGAGATTGTCAAGACAGGCTGTTTTTGTGAATCCGTTGGCCTCAGACCAACCGGAGAAACAGATGCTCCTGAGTGCAGGAAACAAGGAGGATGAAGATAATTTCTTTTCATATATTTATTAACGGCAACCAAACAGAATAAATCGGTAGGAAGTCAATACTAGTTTAGGATTGGTAAACCGTAGAGAAGGAAGTCCCTGAACTTCTGAAGGGAGAGGTTGGTGCTTGCAGAGACAGATGGTTTGAAGAAGGGGCATGACTGTGGAACTATGACGAGGTTTGCAGGGTGACGTGGGGCGTGAGATGAACTGCAAAGAATAGGTTTCTGTATGAGATGATAACGTGAGTGAAAAACTGTAAGAATGTCCACTGAATGATACAAAGTCGAGAACGAAGAACTGTGAAGAATTTGCTTTAGATTATACAAAGACGTGACTGAAGAACTGTGAAGTTAAGTTGCTGTATGATGCGAAGACGTGGCTTAGGAACTGTGAAGATTGGTTTCTGGATACTACGAAGACGTGGAAGGAGAACTGTGAAGACTGGTTACAGGATGATACGTACAGGTAAATGGAGAACGTGAAGACTGGTTGCTGGATGATGCGAAGACGGGAATGAAGAACTGTGAAGACGGGTTAGCTAGCTGAAGCAAAGACATAACTGAGGAACTGTGAGGATCGTCCACTGGATGATGCGGAGACGTGACCGAAAGACACAGACTGAGGCTGACGAACCAGTACAGGAATCCTGGAGAACTCGAAGACACCGGCGGGAGAGTGGTCAACCGTGACCGCGCTCTGGGGAGCTGGCGGGCATAGTGCAGCGAGAGCCAGCTGACAACTCGGAGAGCAAGATGGGACCAAATTACCTAGAGACGCACAGAGTAATCTGCGGGAGCACAGAGCTAGGGTACAAAGTAACCACAACAAAGCACTGGCGCAGAATGCAAAATTCCCAGCCTATTTATAGGTAGCAGAAAAACAGGATTGGCTGACACTCACCCATTACTTTCATTGGTGCTGCACTTGGTCTCCAACATGGCCGCCCCCTATACTGCAGACACAAAGGGAGGCTGCGGGCCACTAGGTCCTCCCTCCAGTCTCCAGAAAGCCATCACTCCTGCCGCTGACCGCCCCGCGTCCCCATGCGGCCACCGAGCACCACCGCCAGCTGCACCAGCAGGGTACGAATCCCAGGACCCGCGGCGGTGAGTACCCGCCGTGTGCCAGTACCCCCGCTTTTGAGGGTGGTCTCCAAACACCTTCGGACTTTGTTAGGATTTTTGGAGTGGAAATCTTGTATCAACTTTGGAGCATGGAATCCTCAGCGAAAACCCAAGACCTCTCTTCGGGTCTATACCCTTTCCAGTCAAGAAGATACTGCAGAAGTCCATAACGATGACGAGAGTCGAGAATTTCTTTAACCTCAAACTCTTCATCTTACAAAGTGCAAATTTTAGGAGGTTTGGGCAAGGCTGCAAGAAATTTGTTGAGAATTAAAGGCTTTAGAAGTCATATGTGGAAAGTAGTGATGAGCGGGTTCGGATACTCGGGATCCGAACCCGCCCGAACTTCACCTTTTTTTGCACGGGTCCGAGCAACTCGGATCCTCCCGCCTTGCTCGGTTAACCCGAGCGCGCCTGAACGTCATCATCCCGCGGTCGGATTCTCGCAAGATTCGGATTCTATATAAGGAGCAGCGCGTCGCCGCCATTTTTCACTCGTGCATTGGAGATGATCGTAAGAGGACGTGGCTGGCGTCCTCTCAGTTTCTATGTTCAGTGGGCTGCAAATATCTGTGCTCAGTGTGCTGAAAATATCTGTGCTCAGTGTGCTGCAAATATCTGTGCTCAGTGTGCTGCAAGTGCAAATATCTACGTTCTCTGCCTGATAAACGCTCCATATCTGTGCTCAGTGTGCTGCAAATATTTGTGCTCAGTGTGCTAATTGCTTTATTGTGGGGACTGGGGACCAGCAGTATCATATAGTAGGAGGACAGTGCAGAGTTTTGCTGACCAGTGACCACCAGTATTATATGTTCTCTGCCTGAAAAACGCTCCATATCTGTGCTGCATTGTAGTATATAGTAGGAGGACAGTGCAGAATTTTGCTGACCACCAGTATAACTATATATATATAGCAGTACGGTACAGTAGTTCACTGCACTACCTCTGTGTCGTCAAGTATACTATCCCATCCATACCTGTGGTGCATTTCAGTTTTGCACAGTTTGCTGACCACCAGTATATATAATATATAGCAGTACGGTACAGTAGGCCACTGCTCTACCTACCACTGTGTCGTCAACTATACTATCCATCCATACCTGTGGTGCATTTCAGTTTTGCACAGTTTGCTGACCACCAGTATATATAATATATAGCAGTACAGTACAGAAGGCCACTGCTCTACCTACCTCTGTGTCATCAAGTATACTATCCATCCATACCTGTGGTGCATTTCAGTTTTGCACAGTTTGCTGACCACCAGTATATAATATATAGCAGTACGGTACAGTAGGCCACTGCTCTACCTACCTCTGTGTCGTCAAGTATACTATCCATCCATACCTGTGGTGCATTTCAGTTTTGCACAGTTTGCTGACCACCAGTATATAATATATAGCATTACGGTACAGAAGGCCACTGCTCTACCTACCTCTGTGTCGTCAAGTATACTATCCATCCATACCTGTAGTGCATTTCAGTTTTTGTGCGCAGTATATATAGTAGTAGGCCATTGCTATTGATAAATATATTACTGGCATATAATTCCACACATTAAAAAATGGAGAACAAAAATGTGGAGGGTAAAATAGGGAAAGATCAAGATCCACTTCCACCTCATGCTGAAGCTGCTGCCACTAGTCATGGCCGAGACGATGAAATGCCATCAACGTCATCTGTCAAGGCCGATGCCCAATGTCATAGTAGAGAGCATGTAAAATCCAAAAAACAAAAGTTCAGTAAAATGACCCAAAAATCTAAATTAAAATCGTCTGAGGAGAAGCGTAAACTTGCCAATATGCCATTTACGACACGGAGTGGCAAGGAACGACTGAGGCCCTCTCCTATGTTCCTCATGACTAGTGGGTCAGCTTCACATGAGGATGGAAGCACTCATCCTCCTGCTAGAAAACTTAAAAGACTTAAGATGGCAAAAGCACAGCAAAGAACTGTGCGTTCTTCTAAATCACAAATCCCCAAGGAGAGTCCAATTGTGTCGGTTGCGATGCCTGACCTTCCCAATACTACGCCACGCCTTCCACCATTTGCACGCCCCCTGCAAGTGCTGGAAGGAGCACCCGTAGTCCAGTTCCTGATAGTCAAATTGAAGATGTCACTGTTGAAGTACACCAGGATGAGGATATGGGTGTTGCTGGTGCTGGGGAGGAAATTGACAAGGAGGATTCTGATGGTGAGGTGGTTTGTTTAAGTCAGGCACCCGGGGAGACACCTGTTGTCCGTGGGACGAATATGTCCATTGACATGCCTGGTCAAAATACAAAAAAAATCACCTCTTCAGTGTGGAATTATTTCAACAGAAATGCGGACAACTGGTGTCAAGCCGTGTGTTGCCTTTGTCAAGCTGTAATAAGTAGGGGTAAGGACGTTAACCACCTAGGAACATCCTCCCTTATACATCACCTGGAGCGCATTCATCAGAAGTCATTGACAAGTTCAAAAACTTTGGGTGACAGCGGAAGCAGTCCACTGCCAACTAAATCCCTTCCTCTTGTAACCAAGCTCCTGCAAACCACACCACCAACTCCCTCAGTGTCAATTTCCTCCTTAGACAGGAAAGCCAATAGTCCTGCAGGCCATGTCACTGTCAAGTCTGACGAGTCCTCTCCTGCCTGGGATTCCTCCGATGCATCCTTGAGTGTAACGCCTACTGCTGCTGGCGCTGCTGTTGTTGCTGCTGGGAGTCGATCGTCATCCCAGAGGGGAAGTCGGAAGACCACTTGTACTACTTCCAGTAAGCAATTGACTGTCCAACAGTCCTTTGCGAGGAAGATGAAATATCACAGCAGTCATACTGCTGCAAAGCGGATAACTCAGGCCTTGGCAGCCTGGGTGGTGAGAAACGCGTTTCCGATATCCACCGTTAATTCACAGGGAACTAGAGAATTGATTGAGGTACTGTGTCCCCTGTACCAAATACCATCTAGGTTCCATTTCTCTAGGCAGGCGATACCGAAAATGTACACAGACGTCAGAAAAAGAGTCACCAGTGTCCTAAAAAATGCAGTTGTACCCAATGTCCACTTAACCACGGACATGTGGACAAGTGGACCAGGGCAGACTCAGGACTAAATGACTGTGACAGCCCACTGGGTAGATGTATTGCCTCCCGCAGCAAGAACAGCAGCGGCGGCACCAGTAGAAGCATCTCGCAAACGCCAACTCGTTCCTAGGCAGGCTACGCTTTGTATCACCGCTTTCCATAAGAGGCACACAGCTGACAACCTCTTACGGAAACTGAGGAACATCCTCGCAGAATGGCTTACCCCAGTTGGACTCTCCTGGGGATTTGTGACATCGGACAACACCACCAATATTGTGCGTGCATTACATCTGGGCAAATTCCAGCACGTCCCATGTTTTGCACATACATTGAATTTGGTGGTGCAGAATTATTTAAAAAACGACAGGGGCGTGCAAGAGATGCTGTCGGTGGCCAGAAGAATTGCGGACCACTTTCGGCATTCAGCCACCGCGTTCCGAAGACTGGAGCACCAGCAAACACTCCTGAACCTGCCCTGCCATCATCTGAAGCAAGAGGTGGTAACGACTGTAGAGATGAGCGCCTGAAATTTTTCGGGTTTTGTGTTTTGGTTTTGGGTTCGGTTCCGCGGCCGTGTTTTGGGTTCGAACGCGTTTTGGCAAAACCTCACCGAATTATTTTTGTCGGATTCGGGTGTGTTTTGGATTCGGGTGTTTTTTTCCAAAAACACTAAAAAACAGCTTAAATCATAGAATTTGGGGGTCATTTTGATCCCAAAGTATTATTAACCTCAAAAACCATAATTTACACTCATTTTCAGTCTATTCTGAATACCTCACACCTCACAATATTATTTTTAGTCCTAAAATTTGCACCGAGGTCGCTGTGTGAGTAAGATAAGCGACCCTAGTGGCCGACACAAACACCGGGCCCATCTAGGAGTGGCACTGCAGTGTCACGCAGGATGTCCCTTCCAAAAAACCCTCCCCAAACAGCACATGACGCAAAGAAAAAAAGAGGCGCAATGAGGTAGCTGACTGTGTGAGTAAGATTAGCGACCCTAGTGGCCGACACAAACACCGG
This sequence comes from Pseudophryne corroboree, assembly GCF_028390025.1. Taxonomy (NCBI): domain Eukaryota; kingdom Metazoa; phylum Chordata; class Amphibia; order Anura; family Myobatrachidae; genus Pseudophryne; species Pseudophryne corroboree. The sequence continues at coordinate 283,386,895 of NC_086446.1, forward strand.
GCCCATCTAGGAGTGGCACTGCAGTGTCACGCAGGATGTCCCTTCCAAAAAACCCTCCCCAAACAGCACATGACGCAAAGAAAAAAAGAGGCGCAATGAGGTAGCTGTGTGAGTAAGATTAGCGACCCTAGTGGCCGACACAAACACCGGGCCCATCTAGGAGTGGCACTGCAGTGTCACGCAGGATGTCCCTTCCAAAAAACCCTCCCCAAACAGCACATGACGCAAAGAAAAAAAGAGGCGCAATGAGGTAGCTGTGTGAGTAAGATTAGCGACCCTAGTGGCCGACACAAACACCGGGCCCATCTAGGAGTGGCACTGCAGTGTCACGCAGGATGTCCCTTCCAAAAAACCCTCCCCAAACAGCACATGACGCAAAGAAAAAAAGAGGCGCAATGAGGTAGCTGACTGTGTGAGTAAGATTAGCGACCCTAGTGGCCGACACAAACACCGGGCCCATTTAGGAGTGGCACTGCAGTGTCACGCAGGATGTCCCTTCCAAAAAACCCTCCCCAATCAGCACATGATGCAAAGAAAAAGAAAAGAAAAAAGAGGTGCAAGATGGAATTATCCTTGGGCCCTCCCACCCACCCTTATGTTGTATAAACAAAACAGGACATGCACACTTTAACCAACCCATCATTTCAGTGACAGGGTCTGCCACACGACTGTGACTGATATGACGGGTTGGTTTGGACCCCCCCCAAAAAAAGAAGCAATTAATCTCTCCTTGCACAAACTGGCTCTACAGAGGCAAGATGTCCACCTCATCTTCACCCTCCGATATATCACCGTGTACATCCCCCTCCTCACAGATTATCAATTCGTCCCCACTGGAATCCACCATCTCAGCTCCCTGTGTACTTTGTGGAGGCAATTGCTGCTGGTCAATGTCTCCGCGGAGGAATTGATTATAATTCATTTTAATGAACATCATCTTCTCCACATTTTCTGGATGTAACCTCGTACGCCGATTGCTGACAAGGTGAGCGGCGGCACTAAACACTCTTTCGGAGTACACACTTGTGGGAGGGCAACTTAGGTAGAATAAAGCCAGTTTGTGCAAGGGCCTCCAAATTGCCTCTTTTTCCTGCCAGTATAAGTACGGACTGTGTGACGTGCCTACTTGGATGCGGTCACTCATATAATCCTCCACCATTCTATCAATGTTGAGAGAATCATATGCAGTGACAGTAGACGACATGTCCGTAATCGTTGTCAGGTCCTTCAGTCCGGACCAGATGTCAGCATCAGCAGTCGCTCCAGACTGCCCTGCATCACCGCCAGCGGGTGGGCTCGGAATTCTGAGCCTTTTCCTCGCACCCCCAGTTGCGGGAGAATGTGAAGGAGGAGATGTTGACAGGTCGCGTTCCGCTTGACTTGACAATTTTGTCACCAGCAGGTCTTTCAACCCCAGCAGACCTGTGTCTGCCGGAAAGAGAGATCCAAGGTAGGCTTTAAATCTAGGATCGAGCACGGTGGCCAAAATGTAGTGCTCTGATTTCAACAGATTGACCACCCGTGAATCCTTGTTAAGCGAATTAAGGGCTGCATCCACAAGTCCCACATGCCTAGCGGAATCGCTCCCTTTTAGCTCCTTCTTCAATGCCTCCAGCTTCTTCTGCAAAAGCCTGATGAGGGGAATGACCTGACTCAGGCTGGCAGTGTCTGAACTGACTTCACGTGTGGCAAGTTCAAAGGGCATCAGAACCTTGCACAACGTTGAAATCATTCTCCACTGCACTTGAGACAGGTGCATTCCATCTCCTATATCGTGCTCAATTGTATAGGCTTGAATGGCCTTTTGCTGCTCCTCCAACCTCTGAAGCATATAGAGGGTTGAATTCCACCTCGTTACCACTTCTTGCTTCAGATGATGGCAGGGCAGGTTCAGTAGTTTTTGGTGGTGCTCCAGTCTTCTGTACGTGGTGCCTGTACGCCGAAATTGTCCCGCAATTTTTCTGGCCACCGACAGCATCTCTTGCACGCCCCTGTCGTTTTTTAAAAAATTCTGCACCACCAAATTCAAGGTATGTGCAAAACATGGGACGTGCTGGAATTTGCCCATATTTAATGCACACACAATATTGCTGGCGTTGTCCGATGCCACAAATCCACAGGAGAGTCCAATTGGGGTAAGCCATTCCGCGATGATCTTCCTCAGTTGCCGTAAGAGGTTTTCAGCTGTGTGCGTATTCTGGAAAGCGGTGATACAAAGCGTAGCCTGCCTAGGAAAGAGTTGGCGTTTGCGAGATGCTGCTACTGGTGCCGCCGCTGCTGTTCTTGCGGCGGGAGTCCATACATCTACCCAGTGGGCTGTCACAGTCATATAGTCCTGACCCTGCCCTGCTCCACTTGTCCACATGTCCGTGGTTAAGTGGACATTGGGTATAACTGCATTTTTTAGGAGACTGGTGAGTCTTTTTCTGACGTCCGTGTACATTCTCGGTATCGCCTGCCTAGAGAAGTGGAACCTAGATGGTATTTGGTAACGGGGGCACACTGCCTCAATAAATTGTCTAGTTCCCTGTGAACTAACGGCGGATACCGGACGCACGTCTAACACCAACATAGTTGTCAAGGACTCAGTTATCCGCTTTGCAGTAGGATGACTGCTGTGATATTTCATCTTCCTCGCAAAGGACTGTTGAACAGTCAATTGCTTACTGGAAGTAGTACAAGTGGGCTTACGACTTCCCCTCTGGGATGACCATCGACTCCCAGCGGCAACAACAGCAGCGCCAGCAGCAGTAGGCGTTACACGCAAGGATGCATCGGAGGAATCCCAGGCAGGAGAGGACTCGTCAGACTTGCCAGTGACATGGCCTGCAGGACTATTGGCATTCCTGGGGAAGGAGGAAATTGACACTGAGGGAGTTGGTGGGGTGGTTTGCGTGAGCTTGGTTACAAGAGGAAGGGATTTACTGGTCAGTGGACTGCTTCCGCTGTCACCCAAAGTTTTTGAACTTGTCACTGACTTATTATGAATGCGCTGCAGGTGACGTATAAGGGAGGATGTTCCGAGGTGGTTAACGTCCTTAATCCTACTTATTACAGCTTGACAAAGGGAACACACGGCTTGACACCTGTTGTCCGCATTTCTGGTGAAATACCTCCACACCGAAGAGCTGATTTTTTTGGTATTTTCACCTGGCATGTCAACGGCCATATTCCTCCCACGGACAACAGGTGTCTCCCCGGGTGCCTGACTTAAACAAACCACCTCACCATCAGAATCCTCCTGGTCAATTTCCTCCCCAGCGCCAGCAACACCCATATCCTCCTCATCCTGGTGTACTTCAACACTGACATCTTCAATCTGACTATCAGGAACTGGACTGCGGGTGCTCCTTCCAGCACTTGCAGGGGGCGTGCAAATGGTGGAAGGCGCATGCTCTTCACGTCCAGTGTTGGGAAGGTCAGGCATCGCAACCGACACAATTGGACTCTCCTTGTGGATTTGGGATTTCAAAGAACGCACAGTTCTTTGCGGTGCTTTTGCCAGCTTGAGTCTTTTCAGTTTTCTAGCGAGAGGCTGAGTGCTTCCATCCTCATGTGAAGCTGAACCACTAGCCATGAACATAGGCCAGGGCCTCAGCCGTTCCTTGCCACTCCGTGTGGTAAATGGCATATTGGCAAGTTTACGCTTCTCCTCCGACAATTTTATTTTAGGTTTTGGAGTCCTTTTTTTACTGATATTTGGTGTTTTGGTTTTGACATGCTCTGTACTATGCCATTGGGCATCGGCCTTGGCAGACGACGTTGCTGGCATTTCATCGTCTCGGCCATGACTAGTGGCAGCAGCGTCAGCACGAGGTGGAAGTGGATCTTGATCTTTCCCTAATTTTGGAACCTCAACATTTTTGTTCTCCATATTTTAATAGGCACAACTAAAAGGCACCTCAGGTAAACAATGCAGATGGATGGATTGGATACTAGTATACAATTATGGACGGGCTGCCGAGTGCCGACACAGAGGTAGCCACAGCCGTGAACTACCGCACTGTACTGTGTCTGCTGCTAATATATAGACTGGTTGATAAAGAGATAGTATACTCGTAACTAGTATGTATGTATAAAGAAAGAAAAAAAAACCACGGTTAGGTCACTGGTATATACAATTATGGACGGGCTGCCGAGTGCCGACACAGAGGTAGCCACAGCCGTGAACTACCGCACTGTACTGTGTCTGCTGCTAATATATAGACTGGTTGATAAAGAGATAGTATACTCGTAACTAGTATGTATGTATAAAGAAAGAAAAAAAAACCACGGTTAGGTGGTATATACAATTATGGACGGGCTGCCGAGTGCCGACACAGAGGTAGCCACAGCCGTGAACTACCGCACTGTACTGTGTCTGCTGCTAATATATAGACTGGTTGATAAAGAGATAGTATACTCGTAACTAGTATGTATGTATAAAGAAAGAAAAAAAAACCACGGTTAGGTCACTGGTATATACAATTATGGACGGGCTGCCGAGTGCCGACACAGAGGTAGCCACAGCCGTGAACTACCGCACTGTACTGTGTCTGCTGCTAATATATAGACTGGTTGATAAAGAGATAGTATACTCGTAACTAGTATGTATGTATAAAGAAAGAAAAAAAAACCACGGTTAGGTCACTGGTATATACAATTATGGACGGGCTGCCGAGTGCCGACACAGAGGTAGCCACAGCCGTGAACTACCGCACTGTACTGTGTCTGCTGCTAATATATAGACTGGTTGATAAAGAGATAGTATACTCGTAACTAGTATGTATGTATAAAGAAAGAAAAAAAAACCACGGTTAGGTCACTGGTATATACAATTATGGACGGGCTGCGGAGTGCCGACACAGAGGTAGCCACAGCCGTGAACTACCGCACTGTACTGTGTCTGCTGCTAATATATAGACTGGTTGATAAAGAGATAGTATACTCGTAACTAGTATGTATGTATAAAGAAAGAAAAAAAAAACACGGTTAGGTGGTATATACAATTATGGACGGGCTGCCGAGTGCCGACACAGAGGTAGCCACAGCCGTGAACTACCGCACTGTACTGTGTCTGCTGCTAATATATAGACTGGTTGATAAAGAGATAGTATACTCGTAACTAGTATGTATGTATAAAGAAAGAAAAAAAAACCACGGTTAGGTCACTGGTATATACAATTATGGACGGGCTGCCGAGTGCCGACACAGAGGTAGCCACAGCCGTGAACTACCGCACTGTACTGTGTCTGCTGCTAATATATAGACTGGTTGATAAAGAGATAGTATACTCGTAACTAGTATGTATGTATAAAGAAAGAAAAAAAAACCACGGTTAGGTGGTATATACAATTATGGACGGGCTGCCGAGTGCCGACACAGAGGTAGCCACAGCCGTGAACTACCGCACTGTACTGTGTCTGCTGCTAATATATAGACTGGTTGATAAAGAGATAGTATACTCGTAACTAGTATGTATGTATAAAGAAAGAAAAAAAAACCACGGTTAGGTCACTGGTATATACAATTATGGACGGGCTGCCGAGTGCCGACACAGAGGTAGCCACAGCCGTGAACTACCGCACTGTACACTGGTTGATAAAGAGATAGTAGTATACTCGTAACAACTAGTATGACGACGGTATAAAGAATGAAAAAAAAAACACGGTTAGGTGGTATATAATACAATTATGGTTGGACGGACTGCCTGCCGAGTGCCGACACAGAGGTAGCCACAGCCGTGAACTACCGCACTGTACACTGGTTGATAAAGAGATAGTAGTATACTCGTAACAACTAGTATGACGACGGTATAAAGAATGAAAAAAAAACCACGGTTAGGTGGTATATAATACAATTATGGTTGGACGGACTGCCTGCCGAGTGCCGACACAGAGGTAGCCACAGCCGTGAACTACCGCACTGTACACTGGTTGATAAAGAGATAGTAGTATACTCGTAACAACTAGTATGACGACGGTATAAAGAACGAAAAAAAAACCACGGTTAGGTGGTATATATTATAATACAATTATAGATGGACGGACTGCCTGCCGAGTTCCGACACAGAGGTAGCCACAGCCGTGAACTACCGCACTGTACACTGGTTGATAAAGAGATAGTAGTATACTCGTAACAACTAGTATGACGACGGTATAAAGAACGAAAAAAAAACCACGGTTAGGTGGTATATATTATAATACAATTATGGATGGACGGACTGCCTGCCGAGTGCCGACACAGAGGTAGCCACAGCCGTGAACTACCGCACTGTACTGTGTCTGCTGCTAATATAGACTGGTTGATAAAGAGATAGTATACAATACTACTAATATACTGGTGGTCAGGCACTGGTCACCACTAGTCACACTGGCAGTGGCACTCCTGCAGCAAAAGTGTGCACTGTTTAATTTTAATATAATATTATTTATCATGTACTCCTGGCTCCTGCTATAACAACCTGCAGTGCTCCCCAGTCTCCCCCACAATTATAAGCTTTATATACAATACATTGATGTGCAGCACACTGGGCTGAGCAGTGCACACAGACTGAGTCACTGTGTGACTGTGTATCGTTTTTTTCAGGCAGAGAACGGATATATTAAATAAAACAAACAACTGCACTGTCTCTGGTGGTCACTGGTCACTGTGGTCGTCAGTCACTAAACTCTGTCTGCACTCTGCACTCTCTTCTAATCTACAGTATCACAGCAATCTCTCTCTCTCTTCTAAATCTAATCTAAATGGAGAGGACGCCAGCCACGTCCTCTCCCTATCAATCTCAATGCACGTGTGAAAATGGCGGCGACGCGCGGCTCCTTATATAGAATCCGAGTCTCGCGATAGAATCCGAGCCTCGCGAGAATCCGACAGCGTCATGATGACGTTCGGGCGCGCTCGGGTTAACCGAGCAAGGCGGGAAGATCCGAGTCGCTCGGACCCGTGAAAAAAAAAGTGAAGTTCGTGCGGGTTCGGATTCAAAGAAACCGAACCCGCTCATCTCTAGTAACGAGGTGGAATTCAAGCCTCTATATGCTTCAGAGGATGGAGGAGCAGCAAAACGCCATTCAAGCCTATACAGCTACCTACGATATAGGCAAAGGAGGGGGAATGCACCTGACTCAAGCGCAGTGGAGAATGATTTAAACGTTGTGCAAGGTTCTGCAACCCTTTGAACTTGCCACACGTGAAGTCAGTTCAGACACTGCCAGCCTGAGTCAGGTCATTCCCCGCATCAAGCTTTTGCAGAAGAAGCTGGAGAGATTGAAGGAGGAGCTAAAACAGAGCGATTCCGCTAGGCATGTGTGACTTGTGGATGGAGCCCTTAATTCGCTTAACCAGGATTCACGGGTGGTCAATCTGTTGAAATCAGAGCACTACATTTTGGCCACCGTGCTCGATCCTAGATTTAAAACCTACGTTGTATCTCTCTTTCCGGCAGACACAAGTCTGCAGAGGTTCACAGACCTGCTGGTGAGAAAATTGTCAAGTCAAGCGGAACGTGACCCGTCAACAGCTCCTCCTTCACATTCTCCCGCAACTGGGGCTGCGAGGAAAAGGCTAAGAATTCTGAGCCCACCCGCTGGCGGTGATGCAGGGCAGTCTGGAGCGAGTGCTGACTGCTGACATCTGTTTCGGACTGAAGGACCTGCCAACGATTACTGACATGTCGTCTACTGTCACTGCATATGATTCTGTCACCATTGAAAGAATGGTGGAGGATTATATGAGTGACCGCATCCAAGTAGGCACGTCAGACAGTCCGTACGTATACTGGCAGGAAAAAGAGGCAATTTGGAGGCCCTTGCACAAACTGGCTTTATTTTACCTAAGTTGCCCCCCCTCCAGTGTGTACTCCGAAAGAGTGTTTAGTGCAGCCGCTCACCTTGTCAGCAATCGGCGTACGAGGTTACTTCCAGAAAATGTGGAGAAGATGATGTTCATAAAAATGAATTATAATCAATTCCTCCGTGGAGACATTCACCAGCAGCAATTGCCTCCAGAAAGTACACAGGGACCTGAGATGGTGGATTCCAGTGGGGACGAATTAATAATCTGTGAGGAGGGGGATGTACACAGTGAAAGGGGTGAGGAATCGGAGGATGATGATGAGGAGGACATCTTGCCTCTGTAGAGCCAGTTTGTGCAAGGAGAGATTGATTGCTTCTTTTTTGATGGGGGCCCAAACCAACCAGTTATTTCAGTCACAGTTGTGTGGCAGACCCTGTCGCTAAAATGATGGGTTTGTTAAAGTGTGCATGTCCTGTTTATACAACATAAGGGTGGGTGGGAGGGCCCAAGGACAATTCCATCTTGCACCTCTTTTTTCTTTCATTTTTCTTTGCATCATGTGCTGTTTGTGGACTATTTTTTGAAGTGCCATCCTGTCTGACACTGCAGTGCCACTCCTAGATGTGCCAGGTGTTTGTGTCGGCCACTTGGGTCGCTTAGCTTAGTCACACAGCTACCTCATTGCGCCTCTTTTTTTCTTTGCATCATGTGCTGTTTGGGGACTATTTTTTTGAATTGCCATCCTGTCTGACACTGCAGTGCCACTCCTAGATGGGCCAGATGTTTGTGTCGGCCACTTGGGTCGCTTAGCTTAGTCACACAGCTACCTCATTGCGCCTCTTTTTTTCTTTGCATCATGTGCTGTTTAGGGACTATTTTTTTGAAGTGCCATCCTGTCTGACACTGCAGTGCCACTCCTAGATGGGCCAGGTGTTTGTGTCAGCCACTTGAGTCGCTTAGCTTAGTCATCCAGCGACCTCGTGCAAATTTTAGGACTAAAAATAATATTGTGAGGTGTGAGGTGTTCAGAATAGACTGGAAATGAGTGTCAATTGTGGTTATTGAGGTTAATAATACTATGGGATCAAAATGACCCCCAAATTCTATGATTTAAGCTGTTTTTGAGGGTTTTTTGTAAAAAAACACCCGAATCCAAAACACACCCGAATCCGACAAAAAATTTCAGGGAGGTTTTGCCAAAATGCGTCCGAATCCAAAACACGGCCGCGGAACCGAATCCAAAACCAAAACACAAAACCCGAAAAATTTCTGGTGCACATCACTAGTGGAAAGCATTGGGTATCTTGAAGGACGACGGCAGTTTGATTTTATAAGCCACAGGATTAAGCTCTCTTTCTATAGGGAAAGGACCAATATACTTGGGTGCAAATTTCATGGAAGGCACTTTGAACTTGAGGTTGCGAATAGATATCCAGACTTGGTCCCCCACCTTTTAACTAGGTCCTGCCGTCTGTCTTTTATCTGTGAAGGACTTATAACGTATGGAAGTTTTAACTAAAGACTTGCAGACTTGAGTCCATATTTTAGAAAGTTGCTTGAGAACTAAGTCAGCTGCTGGTACCTCCTGAGCTGGAAGAGGCTGAAATTCCGCTACTCGGGGATGGAAAACAAAATTGACATAGAACGGAGTAGATTCAGAAGATGAATGAAAGAGATTATTATGAGCGAACTCTGCCAGCGGAATAAAGTCCAACCAATCATCTTGTGAAGAGGAGATATATAAACGAAGGAAGGGCTTGAGATCTTGATTTACCCATTCAGTTTGTCCATCCAACTGGGGATGATATGCTGAAGTGATTCAATTTGATGCTTAGAGAACAACAGAGTGCTTTCCAAAATTTGGCCACAAACTGCGTGCCTCGATCTGAAACTATTTCAAAAAGAAGACCATGTAGCTTGAAGATCCTGGAGATTAACAATTTGGCAAGCACTGGAGCCGAGAGCAGACCTGAAAGAGGAACGAAAAGCGCCATTTTTGAAAATCGATCTACCACCATCCAGATGGTATTTCGTCCTTTCGACAGAGGTAAATCGGTTATGAAATCCATCGAGACATGGGTCCAAGGTCTTTTGACTATGGATAACAGATGTAGTAACCCAGGTGGTGGTCGCTTGGGATTTTTGTGTTGGGCGTATTTAGGACAAGCGGCAATAAATTCTTGTATGTCAGTTCTAAGACGTGTCCACCAGTAGGACCATTGAATAAATTCAAGAGTCTTGTGGACCCCAGGGTGACCCATAAAATATGAAGCATGAGCCCAAGTTAATAGCCATTTCCAGAGGTTTGAGGCGACAAACGTTTTCTCAGGCGGAGGTATAGGAGCTGAAGAAATCCGAGTCATTAGGAAAGATGTTGGACTCACAATAACTTGTTTACTGGTTAGATCATTGGATTCAGAAGAATTGAAGTACCAGGAGAGGGCATTCAGCCTTCTTATTCAAGGATCCTGGGTGATAAGTGAGCTTGAAATTAACCCGGGAGAAAAAGAGAGCCCATCTTGCTTGACGTTGATTGAGACATTGTCCCGTTTGAAGATATAGAAGATTCTTATGATCAGTGTATATTGTGATGGGATGTTGAGCTCCCTCTAAAAGATATCTCCATTCTTCAAATGCTAACTTAATTGCAAGCAATTCCTGCTCCCTGATGGCGTAGTTTCATTAAGCAGGCAGGAATCTTTGAGAAAAATAACCGCATAAATGGATCTTCTTATCCTCGTAAACCAGTGGCAAAACAGTCCCGACTGCCTCTGTGGAAGCATCCCCCTCCACGAGAAATGGACAATTAAGATCAGGCTGACGAAGAATGGGAGCAGACATAAAGGCTTGTTTCAAATCAAGGAAGGCTGTAGTAGCTTGAGGAGTCCAATTCAAAGGATCCGCTCCTTTACGCGTCAAGGCCGTGATGGGAGCGACCAAGGAGGAGTAACTCTTAAACTTCCGTTAGAAATTGCCGAAGCCAAGGAAGCGTTAAATCCCTTTGAGAGTCGTGGGAGCTGACCAGTCATGAATAGCTTGGACTCTGGCAGGGTCCATCCGTAGCTTAGATCCGGAAATGATAAAACCCAAACATGGAATGGAAGCTACCTCGAAGGTACATTTCTCCAATTTGCAGTATAAATGATTCCTCCATAGACGAGTTAACACTTCCTTGACTTGGAGATGATGGGACTCTAGATCTTTGGAAAATATTAAGATATCATCTAAGTGTATCACTAAGCATTTATAAAGAAGATACCGAAAGAGTTAATTCACATAACTTTGGAAAACAGTTGGAGCATTGCAGAGGCCAAACGGCATTACGAGATTCTCGTAATGCCCATCCCGAGTATTAAAGGGCGTCTTCCATTCATCCCCTGCACGAATTCTAATCAAGTTATAAGCACCTCGAAGATCAAGTTTGATAAAAACTGTGGCCCCCTTCACTCGGTCAAATAACTCAGGGATGAGAGGAAGTGGATACTGATTTTTGATCGTGATTTTGCTGAGTCCACGGTAATTGATGCATGGCCGCAGTGCCGCAGTCCACCATCCTTCTTCTTGACAAAATACCTGGCCCTGCAGGAGATGACGAAGGTCTAATAAAGCCTCTGGCTAATTTCTCTTGTATGTAGTCCGACATAGCTTGAGTCTCAGGAATGGATAACAGATAAATTCGCCCTCTGGGAGGAGTCCTATCCGGCACCAAATCGATCAGGCAATCCCATTCGTGGTGAGGTGGTAAGGAATCTGCCCCTTGCTTACTGAAGACATCTATGTAAGACTGGTAAACTGTGGGTAACTCGAAGACATGAGCTGAACGAAGAGGTTTAACTGGGGCCAAACAACCATTGATACAAGATTCTCCCCAGGATTGAATCTCCATAGTTCGCCAACAGAGCTTCGGGTTATGTTTTTGCAACCAAGTTAAACCGAGAATCACATCGTGAGAGGCTTTGGGAATCACGAAAAAGGAGATATATTCAGAGTGTAATACGCCCACATTCATTCTAAGATAAGTAGTTTGAAAGGTGATTATGCCTTCCGGGATTCGACTTCCATCCACCGTGGTAATAGAAATTGCTTGTTCCAAGGGCACGGTCCAAATCTTAAATTGCTGAATGATGGTGGAAGAAATTAAGTTCCCAGCTGCTCCAGAATCTAACATAGCTGAGCTAAAGATGACAGAAGATGGAGCTTCCAAACTAATGGGCAAAGTTGGCTCCTTTCCAGTACGTGACTCTAAAGTAACTCCTAGCTTAACCTCTCTGGAGTAAGCTAGGAGTGGGAGCAGGGCCGGCTCAGGGTTTTTAGCGCCCCGGGTGGCCATAGGGGGTGTGGCTTCATACAGGGGGCGTGGTCAGTTATGCCCCCTGTACAGTGAAATTATGTGCGGTGCGCGATGATGTCATCGCGCACCGCACAGCAAAGGTCCTCTCCACGAAGGAAAACTAGACGCTATGCGTCTAGTTCCCTTCGTGAAGAGGACCTTTGCTGTGCGGTGCACGATGACGTCAACGCGCACTGCACATCATTACAGAAAAGGTCCTCTCCACGAAGGGAAACTAGACGCTACGCGTCTAGTTTCCCTTCACAGCGGGCAGGCCACGAAGGGAAACTAGACGCTAGACGCTTGCTTCACAGCGGGACAGCGGGCAGCGGGGACAGCGGGCAGCGGCAGCGGGGGACACAGCAGCAGTGGATCTTGCCATGGTGCGGCGCCCTCCGGATGGCACCGGTGCCCTCCGGAAGGCGGCGCCCCGGGCAAAAGACCTGCTTGCCCGTGGCAAGATAGGCTACTGAGTGGGAGTTTTCCGACCGGAGGTTACAAGATTTCACGAAGTGTTCTGAGGAGCCGCAATACATACAAAGGTTTCCCCGGCTGCAACGAGAATGCTCCTCTTCTGAAAGTCGAGAGCGACCAATTTGCATTGGCTCTTCAGTTGCGGGAGCAATTTGAGATGAAGAGAGATCTTGCCAAGGTCGTGACCGGAAACGAGGACTTGAACGTTCAGACCTAGATTTCTCCAAACAACGTTCTCTATACCGCAAGTCCAGTTTGTTGCTAATGGAAATCAGTTCATCCAATTTTGTGGGCACATTTCGGACCATCAAGTCATCCTTAATCTTGTCAGAAAGGCCATTCCAAAAGGCAGCGACTAAGGCCTCCTCATTCCAATCCAATTCTGATGACAAAGTACGGAACTGGATTACATATTGACTGACCAGACGTGATCCCTGCCGAAGATGAAGGATATCTAGGGGCGCTGAGGTGGTTCGACACGGCTCATCAAAGCTCTTCCAGAAAGAAGAAACAAATCCAACATAATCGGAGAGGATTGGATACCTTCTCTCCCAAAGCAGAGATGCCCACTCCAATGCTTGACCAGTGAGAAGAGAAATAATGTAAGTGATCTTTGTACGGGCAGATGGAAAGCTGGTCGACTGAAGCTCAAACTGTATCTCACACTGGTTGAGGAATTCCCTACAGAGTTTCGGGGTTCCATCGAACTTGCTAGGTTGAGGTAGTTGCAGTCGAGAAATTGGGACTGTCACCGGAGGAACTGCAGCAGAGGAGGAGACTATCAGTGCCGGGGACTGTGGGGGCCTAATGGCCACGTGAAAAGCATCCAAACGGTCAGACCTAGTTTGCATAAATTTAACTATTTGCGACTGGGTGGACTCTTGATTATCCAGGCATGAGAGACTGTTGGCCGTAGCATCGCCTCCAAAGGCCTGGTCACCTAGCGGATTCATCTGGCCAGTGCTTACTGTCAAGACAGGCTGTTTTTTTGAATCCGTTGGACTCAGACCAACTGAAGGAGCAGATGCTCCTGAGTGCAGGAAACAAGGAGGATGAAGATAATTCCTTTTCATATATTTATTAACAGCAGCCAAACAGAATTAAGCGGTAGGATGTTAATACTAGTTCAGGATTGATAAACTGTAGAGAAGGAAGTCTCTGATCTCCTGAAGGGAGAGGTTGGTGCTTGCAGAGAGAGATAGTTTGAAGAAGGGGCATGACTGTGGAACTATGACGAGGTTTGCAGGGTGACGTGGGGCGTGAGATGAACTGCGAAGAATAGGTTTCTGGATGGGATGATAACGTGGGTGAAAACCTGTAAGAATGTCCACTGAATGATACGAAGTCGAGACTGAAGAACTGTGAAGAATTTGCTTTAGATGATACGAAGACGTGACTGCAGAACTGTGAAGTTAAGTTGCTGTATGAAGCGAAGACATGGCTTAGGAACAGTGAAAATTGGTTGCTGGATAATACGAAGACATGGATGTAGAACTGTGAAGACTGGTTGCAGGATGATGCGAAGACGTGGAAGGAGAACTGTGAAGACTGGGTACAGGATGATACATACAGGTAAATGGAGAACGGTGAAGACTGGTTGCTGGATGATGCGAAGATGGGAATGAAGAACTGTGAAGACGGGTTAGCTAGCTGAAGCGAAGACGTAACTGAGGAACTGTGAGGATCGTCCACTGGATGATGCGGAGATGTGACCAAAAGACACAGACTGAGGCTGACGAACCACTACGGGAATCCTGGGGAACTCGAAGACACTGGTGGGAGAGTGGTCGACCGTGACCGTGCTCTGGGGAGCTGGCGGGCGTAGTGCAGCGAGAGCCGGCTGACAACTCGGAGAGCAGGATGGGACCAAATTACCTAGAGACGCACAGAGTAATCTGTGGGAGCACAGAGCTAGGGTACAAAGTGACCACAACAAAGCACTGGCACAGAATGCAAAATTTCCAGCCTATTTATAGGTAGCAGAAAAACAGGATTGGCTGACACTCACCCATTACGCTCACTGGTGCTGCACTTGGTTTCCAACATGGCCGCCCCCTATACTGCAGACACACAGGGAGGCTGTGGGCCACTAGGTCCTCCCTCCAGTCTCCAGGAAGCCGCCATTCCTGCCGCTGACCACGCCGCGTCCCCATGCGGCCACCGAGCACCACCACTAGCCGCGCCAGCAGGGGACGAATCCCGGGACCCGCGGCGGTGAGTACCTGCCGTGTGACAGAGATTACTGTAGGCCAATCTAGTGATGACCAGTGAGTGGATGAGGGTCTTATTCGCAGCATCCTGGTTGAGAAAGTGTCTGATCCTGGAAATATTTTTGAGATGGAAATGGCAGGACTGCTAGAGTTGCTGAATGTGTGGTTTGAAGGAGAGGGTAGAGTCAAGGATAACTCCAAGACAGCACACTTGGGGGATAGTGGAGATAGTTGTGACATCAATAAGTAATGATATTGTGGAGATGAGATTATGCGGGATTGTGGGAAGATCATCAGCTCTCAGTCTTAGACATGTAAAGTTTAAGAAAGCGCTGGGACATCCAAGTAGAGCTAGGGATAGAGACAGTTGGAGATACAAGTGAGGAGAGAGGGGGCGAGGTCAGGAGAGGAAAGGTAACATAGAATTTCATGGCAGATAACAACCACTTAGACGATCTAGTATGCCCCTTTTTAACCTTATTGTTACCTCAAACCCTATTGGTAGATTAGCAAAGAAATTTTATTGGAAGTAAAAAGCGCTAATGAACTCACCTAAAGAGGACGTATGGAGAGAGAAAAGAAGAGGTCCAAAAACAGAACCTTGCGGGACACCAACTGTTAGTGGAAGTGTGTGAGAGGGGGGGGGGGGGGGATCATGAGAGGAGACAGAGAAGGATTTGTCAGAGAGGTATGAGGATAGCCAGGAGATTGCAGAATTATGCAGACCAAGGGAGAGAAAGGATTTGCAGGAGGATAGGGTGGTCTATAGTGCCAAAAAGCAGCAGAGAGGTCAAGAACAGTAAGCAGAGAGTAGTGGCCCTTGGATTTGACAGCAAGGAGGTCATTGTAGACTTTTGTGAGGGCAGTTTCAGTGGAGTGGAGAGTACGGAAGCCAAACTGAGTGGGTCAAGTAGGGAGTGGGAGGAAAGAAAGGCAGTAGGGTGGTTGTCAACAATAAGCTCAAGGAGTTTGGAGGTAAAAAAGAAAGAGGGGTCAGTAGTTGGAGAGAGTGTTGGGATCAACTGTAGGTTTTTTTTAAATGGGAGACAAGGGCATGCTTGAAGTCAGGGGGGGACAGTGCTTGATAAGAGGGAGTGATTGAGAAGGTGGGGAAGATGGGGACAGGCAGAAGAAGAGAGGTACCGGAGGAGGCAGGAAGGGATAGGGTCAAGTGGGGAGGTGGATGGGGGGAGGACCGTATGAGGCCCATGAGTTGGTAAGTTGAACGGGGAGGGTTGGTCAGGGAGAAGAGGAGGGGACAGGTTGCAGAGGGTCTTGTGGGATGTGATGCCCTGATGAATGGAGTCAATTTGGATGTGAAGTAGGTCGTAAAGTCAAGGGCAGAGAGTGAGGGGGGAAGTTGAGGTGGGGGTGAGCATAGGAGAGAGTTGACAGTGACAAAGAGACCTTGAAGACTGGGAGGAGATGAGTTTCCCAAAATATAACTGTTTAGAGAGGGGGAGAACAGCACTGTAGGATGAGAGCATAAATATGCCTCAGAAGGTGATTTCCTGCACTGTCGCTCAGCAATTGGCCAACATTTTTCAGATATCTGGTGAATTAAGAGTACCAGGGTTCAGGTGTTGATCTGTGAGGGTGAATAGTGGTTGCTGGAGCAACAGAGTTACTAAAAGAAGTAAGGGAGGCATTGTACTGGGAAGTGGTTTGTTCAGGGCAGGAGAGAGAGAGGATAGGAGAGAAAAGTGAGTCAAGCAGGGACAATAAGGAAACGGTGTTCTTAGCTTTAGGCTTAGTGATGGTAGCCTTAGGAGGTAGTGATAGAGAAGCAGAGAGGGATAAGTTAAAAGAAAGCAGGTGATGGTCAGAGAGGGGGAATGGGGAGTTGGAATAATAGAAATATCACAACAGTGAGTGAATACCAAATCAAGTGACTGCCCACTCACATCAGAGCGTGAGGAGGTCCATTGTGGGAGACCAAGCAATGATGTGAGGTTAAGGAGTTTAGAGGCAGAAGATTCTGTAGGGGTATCGATTCGGATGTTGACGTCACCTAAGACAATGGAGGGTAGATCTGGATAGAAGAAGTGAGGGAACCACGAAGCAAAGTAATTTAAGAATTTGTAGAGAGTGCCAGGGGGATGATAAATGACAGCTATGCAAAGGTGAACAGGTAGCATGGACCTCAAATGAAAAGAATTTGAGAGATGGTTCAGAGGGCAGGAGTTGGTAGGAGTAACTGGAGGATAAAAGAACACCAAAACCACCACCATAGCGACCCCCAGGCCTGAGGGGATGCGGTCAAGATGCCGCCGCCCGGAATCCCGGCAGTCGAAATGCCGACACCGGAATCCCGACTGCTACAATCCCGACATATTCTCCCTCCGTGGGTGTCCACGACACCCATAGAGGGAGAATATAATGGTGTGCCGCGCGTAGCGAGGCGAGCGAAGCGAGCCCGCAAAGGGCTGCGTTCCGCTCGCCACCCCTGTCGGGATTGTGTGGTCGGGATTCCAGCGTCGGGATTTCGACCGCCGGGATTCCGGCCGGCGGCATTTAGTACTGATCCCGGCCTGAGGGTATGTGAGAATGTGAGGTCCCCAGGGGATAGCACAGCATGAGAATTGGTGTCAGAGGGGGAAATCCAGGTTTTAATAGTGAGGAGATTCAGGGAGTTGGAGAGGAAAAGTCATGGGTGGGGATCAGTTTATTACAGATAGATCTGGCATTTCAGAGGGCACAGGAGAGAGGGAGAGAGTTTGGCGGAAAGTTATGAATGAGATTATCAGAGTTGCTGTAGCATTGAGGAGAGATTTAGGAGGTCATTCTGACCTGAACGCTCGCTGCAGTTCTTCGCAGCGCAGCGTTCAGGTCAGAACTGCGCATGGCTGACAGCCGACGGCTATCGTTGCCTAGCGATCACCTCTGCCTGATTGACAGGCAGAGGTGGTCGCTGGGCGGGAGGGGGCGGCACGGTTTTGGTCGCCGGTTTATGGGCGCAGTCTGGCCAATGCAGGCGTGGCCGGACCGTGCAGGGGGTGGGCCGCAGTGGCTGCGTGACGTCACACGCAGCCACTGCGAGCCGGGCAGCGACGAGTAGCTCCTGGCCAGCATGCTAAAGCTGCGTTGGCTGGGAGTTACTACTGAAGTATAAAAAGCATCACTGTGTGCGATGCTTTTTTACTTCAGCGATGGGGCAGGGATTGACATGCGGGGCGAGCTAGCCCTGTGCTGGGCGTCCCCCCGCATGTCTGTGTTTCTGATCATAGCTGTGCTAAATTTAGCACAGTTACGATCAACTCGGACTGACCCCCTAAAACACGGATGAAGAGAGTTTAGCGATGGTGTGAGTTCTGAGCTAGGAAGGGAACCGGCAGGAGCTGTGCAGGGAGGGAATTCGGTGTGATATGGATGAAGGTGAGGTGAGGTGAAAAGGAAAGGAGGGGTGTCGCAGGGCTTAGTGGTGGGTTAGGGGAAGAGGTGAAAGCGGGGTAATGGGAGAGGAGGGGTAGGGAAACATAGGGATAGATGAGAGACAGAGGAAGGGAGAGAGGAGGAGGTGTAGGAGACTAGGAGTGAAGGATAGAGGAGGGAATGGGGCAAAAGAAAGAATTAGGTAGACACTGAGTGATGGGGGAGTTGAAGAAAACCTGCACATAGCGTGGATGTGGTAAATACAGGGAGGAAGACTAGAAATAGGAACAGAGGCCATATGAGAGACAGAGCAGTAGATTTGCAGAAATGCAGGTGGAAGTACAGTGATGATAAATGTATATGTTGAACAGTAATAATTTAGTATCAAGCGGAATAAACATGTAGGTTATATGGGTGCAGAAATGTAACTTTACTGTAAACTGTGTTGGAAATGAGAGGATATGAGGTTAGGGTGAATAAAAAAGCAGCAGTGGTAATTCAAACAGGACTTTCAAGTGTATAAAGTCAAAATGACATTGGTACAGATGTGCATTCAGATGTTTGTGAAAAACTGAAAGTACAAATTCAAGTAGTTTCAGGTGAAGGAGGAAAGTTCTTGCAATATCCAAACAGGGAGTTCTGTGCTGAGTGTCCAGGTTATACAGGCAGGAGGTGTTTGTTGTAAGGAGTAAGTGAACTCACATGTATTTTCATGATTGATAGTATTGTCAATTGTTGTCGGGATTTTGACCATCGGGATTTTGATTGTAGGTACATCATAGTAAACCCACAGTCAATTTACTTACAATCAAAATCCTGACGGTCAAAATCCCGACAACAGCTGAGCGATGGTCAAAATCCCGACAGGGTCAGAATACCAACAAGGTCAAAATACTGACATATAAAATACCAACAAGGTCAAAATATCGACATTTATAATGTCGACAGGTCAAAAAGTCAACACGAGTTTTTCATGATTTTTTCATTGAAACTGACGGAATATAATAGTGTGTCGAGTGCAGCGAGGCACTGATGGGACGCGGTATACTTATATGGTGTTCATGTCAACATATATCGACATACACTAAAAACAATGAAAAACGTGTGTTGACTTTTTAACCTGTCGACATTTTAAATGTCGTTATTTTGACCTTGTCTGTATTTTAAATGTCAGTAATTTGTCAATTGTTGTCGGGATTTTGATTGTCGGGGATTTTGGTTGTAGGTAAATCAAACTAAACCCGTTTTTTCCCAACCTCGGTCCTCAAGGCACACTAACAGTCCTGGTTCTAATGATATCCAGGTTTGAACACAGGTGACTTAAATTAGTAGCTCAGTTATTTTGATTTAACCATCTGTGCTGAAGCCTGGATATCACTAAAACCTGCACTGTTGGTGTGCCTCGAGGACCGCAGTTGGGAATGCCTGCTTTAGAAGATGTGCACTTAGGATAAATGTGCCCCAACCTCATATCGGATGTATCTCACTAATTAGGCTACAAGCAGTCATAATAGACTATGAGGACTGTGCCTTCTAAAACGTATTTATTCTCCTAAGCCTAGAAAGTATCGATAATAACAATAATAATAATAATAATAATAATAATAATATTGATGATGATAATAATAACAATAATAATAATAATAAAAATAATAATAATATCATCATCATCATCATCATCATCATCATCATCACACTGGCCTTTTTTCCATACTGTATTTCATTTTTATGTGATATCTAGTAATAAAGGATAACAATAATCTGTCACACTAGCTAAAATTATTGTCAATCAATAAAGGCTATGAGAAATTTTCTGGCATTTTTCCAGCACTAATAGTATGTGATTTATACTCAATATAATCAATGATTTATAAGATTTATACTTATAATCAATGATATTGATTGTGTACCTTGATTATACAGGTAAAATTATTTTTTTTGTGAGTTTTATCATACTTTTTATTAGTATACGCCATTGAGCATAAGTTTTTTACAGTTACATTGCTGAATGGTAATAAAAGCAATGCATGGCGTGGATTACTCTTGGACATTCATACAGAAGTGTATGGTTGATTTCTATTGCAAGGACAGCATGCATTGCACAACATTAAGTATTAAAAATAGTTGTCATGTAGAGTTCCAGAACTGAACAGGGTTCCATACACAAGCAGCTAGTGATCACCACAGTGTATTTGCATATGCCTGCCCATAAGGATGATGAGATAAATAAAAATATCAGAGGACATAGGGTCAATGTCTTGGATAATCAGACCCGAGTATTTCTCAGAAGCATGTTAACTCAGAGTGCACCGCGCATATGTTCCTATTGTGTTTATACAGAGTCCTAGTTGCAATTTCAGACCCACGCATGGAGAACTACATTGAAAATGTATTGGGCTTTCTGGGGTGGGGACTGGAGGTGTCTCAGACCCATGGAAATTATTTCTCTTATGGGCGTGTTATGGGACTGTTGTGGGCATGTCGCTGAATTGTTTGCACACACAGAGACTTAATTTCTCACATAGGAGGCCATACTGTCATAGTGCTGGTGCAAGTTCCCATGGTGCAATTGATGGTGCGTCAAAGATGAACCTAGTGATATTTCAGCGTCTATGGATGCCGAAAGTGAACATCTCATTACTTGCTCGGATGTGCACCAGGAAAGGACTTTGCACTGCAGCAGCATTTGCATAAAGTCATGATGAGCATGCTGATGGGCTGTATGTTGACAGTTTGAAACTGTTGACTTTCTGATGTCGACCTAGTGAATGTTGGCAAGTCATACCATACCATTGTATGTCTCTCTGTGAGACCCCTCTGTGTTTAATGTGTGTCTCAATATGTAACCGTGTGTGTGTGTGTGTGTGTGTGTGTGTGTGTGTGTGTGTGTGTGTATTATAAACATATGTTTACTCCTTTAAAAATTCAATGTGAATCTTTCCTGCAGTAGCCCAGGAGTCAATTAAGTAATGTAAATAGAAAGCAGTGGTGTAGATGCATGCTGTGCATCATGGGAGATGATGTCATGCCGAGGTGACTCACTTCCTGTTTGTCTCCTGTTACTTCTACTTGGTGTCTGACTCATGCTGAGTAAAGACCTGTATTACACTGATGCTGCAAGTGTCGTCTTGATCTGTTGTCACACATATACATGGTGTCAGAACTGGGATGCCATGGCACAAGGTCTCAGATGAATAGGTTTGCTGATATTTAATGAAAACATGGCTGACAACTGGCTGAGGTTTAAAAGGGAATGACATGTATACTCCATAGCAGGCCTTTCAGACAAATTAAAAAAAAGTCCAGGCATACACGCTGCTGAACCTCGCAGGCACCGATGCTGTGGACAAATCAGATGCTTTTGTATACGCTAACGGAGAAGACAGAGAGGATCCAGACATCCTAATTGCAAAGTTTGAAGAGATCTGCATGCCAGTAAAGAATGTAATTATGGACAGGCATGTTTTCAACAGCACAAACCAAAAGGGTGCTGACACTATACAGTCCTACGTCTCTACGCTAAAGCTGCTGGCAAAGAAGTGCAATTTTGGTATCCTCACAGAGGAGCTCATCCGTGACAGAATCGTATGCGGCATATGCAGCGACAAGGTACGTGCACAGCTGCTGCAGGGGAAGGGCCTCACATTAGAGACTGCCATAACTATCTGTATGTTAAATGAGCAGTCTGAAAAGGGCACAAGGGATCTAATAAAGGACACTGAGGTGTGTGTCATGGCGGCCGTTATGCGCCGATCCTCCACATGTGGGAACTGCGCGGCACAGCACCCTCCTGACAAACAAAGCTGCCCAGCATATGATAAACGATTTAATGCATGTGGCAAATGGAATCATTTTGAAGGTGCTGCCGCTCCAAAGATCAAACTTCCATAAAACAACAGTCTGAGTCGCGCTTTAGCCGTTCACCCCGGCGGATTAACCAGGTTAAAACGGAGCCAGGGTGTGAAACGCTTTGCATGACAGTTTGTGATAGTGTAGAGCGAAATACAGTCAAAATAGACTCAGGAGCGAAGTGCAATGTCATATCCTACAAACAACTATGTGAAATAGATCCAACTACACAGATAAACCCACGAGACAAGATCAACTTGATAGCTTATTGTGGCCAGATCATCACCACACTGGGTACCACAAAGCTAAAGTTTACCTGTGCTGATTTACTATTCCACATTGTGGATCAAAAGGTTAAACCACTGCTAGGCCTGCCTGACAGTATGAAGCTAGGCCTTCTCAAATTGGGGCCTGAGGTACACGCAATACAGATGACCACCCCAGAAATAAAAGACTTTCAGGATTTGTTTGATTGCAGGACACTTGGCAAGCTTCCTGTTGTGTACCATATGAGGCTGGATGACTCCATTGTACCTACTGTCTGTGGCCCCCGGAGGGTTCCTGTCACAATGAAAGACAAAGTCATTAAAGAGATCCACAGAATGACTCAATTGGGTGTCATTTCCCCAATAGAGGAAGCGACACAGTGGTGTCCGCCATGGTGGCCGCATCAAAAAAGGATGGGATTGTACATCTTTTTATTGATCCAGTACACTTGAACAAAGCACTGCTGCGTCCATATCACCCTCTCCGCACCATCGAGCAAGTGATTGATGACATGCCAGGTGCCACAGTTTTCAGTACCCTGGATGCAAAGTGCGGATTCTGGCAAATCCCTTTGGACAGAGCTTCGTCCCTGCTCACCGCGTTCATGACCCTGATAGGGCAGTATGTCTTCCTTTGCATGCCCTATTGAATCACTACGGGCAGTGAGGTCTTTCAGCATTGCATGGAGCAACTTTTTGCAGGCTATCCCTATGAAATCATCGTCGATGACATCCTGATGTGGGGTCGCACCAAGGAAGAACACGACCAGCGACTGCACCAGGTACTTGAACAGGCCCGTGCTTTGAACATCAAGCTCAACCTAGACAAATGCAAGTTTAGAGTAACAGAAGTGGCGTACGTGGGCCACGTGCTCACTAGTCAAGGCGTCAAACTGGATCCGAATAAAATCACTGCCATCCGGCTAACCAACAGGCACTGTAGTGCTTCCTGGGGATGACCAACTACCTGTCTAAATTTGTTCCGCAGTACAGTGAAACCACGGCACCTTTGTGGCAGCTACTCCACCAGGACTCAAAATGGTGCTGGCTGCACGAACACACGGCTGCTGTTGATCGATTGAAGAGCATGCTGACAAATCCACCGGTCCTTCAATACTTCAACGTGCATGATCCGGTAGTCCTCTCTGTCGATGCTTCACAGAGTGGTCTAGGGGCCGTGTGCTTCCATCACCGCAGACTGGTGGCTTCCAGGGTTTTCACTGACACTGAAACCAGGTATGTACAAATTAAGAAAGAACTGTTGGCACTGGTGTTCGCCTGCAACCGTTTCCATGACTTCATCTATGGCCGTCCTGTCACGGTGGAAACCGACCATCAACCTCTCATCACCATACTGAAGAAGCCCATCCACACTGCTTCTTCCCGTATTCAGGGCATGATGCCCAAGCTGCAGCGAAACAACCTGGATGTCATATATAAGCGAGGCAAAGAAATGTACGTTGCTGATGCTCTGTCTCGGGCCTTCCTTTCGACTACTGACATGAACGCTGCTGAGGATGACTATGAGGTCATGGCTGTGTTGGTGCTCCCTACCAAGTGGCTGGAAGAGCTGCATGCTGCTACACTTGCGGCTGATCTTTGCCAGCGTCTCTCTGCTGTAATTCTCAACGGCTGGCCATCCCCTTCCAAGGAACTGCCGCACTGCCTTCGCTCCTTCTACTGTATAAGAGATGAGCTCACCGTGTCTGATGGTGACATGCTGCGGGGTCATCGCTTCGTGATTCCGGCTGCCCTTCAGAAGTTCTACACACAGCAGATGCACCAGGGCCATCCCGGCCTGGAGGCTACCAAGCATAGGGCCCGTGAAACCACTTTCAGGCCCTCCATGTACGGTGACATTGACCGTGCTGTCTAGTTTTGTGCACCTTGCAATGCCTTGCATCCACACCTGCCACGGGAGCCCATGCTGCTCCATGACATTCCTGATCTTCCATGGTCCATTCTTGCGGCTGATCTATTCAAATGGAGGGGGAAGGAGTACCTGGTACTAGTTGACTCCTATTCAGGATGGTTCGAGATAAACTACTTGTCCAGCACCACAAGTCAAATGGTCATTGCAAAGCTGAAGTGACACTTTGCAGCACATGGCACCCCACAGCAGCTGATCACTGATAATGCCATGCAATTCAAGAGTAGAGAGTTCAAGGACTTTGTGCATACATGGGATTTCAAGCACATCACTAGTAGTCCACACTACCCACAGTCAAATGGATTGGCAGAGCATGCAGTCCGCTCTGCAAAGCACCTAATGGAGAAGTGTGCGCGAGATGGATCAGACATATACTTGGCATTGTTAAACTTGAGAAACACGCCCCAAGATGGACTTCCATCCCCTGCACAGTGCCTATTAGCACGGCGCACCCGCACAGGCATTCCAATGGCAAAGCAGCTCCTGCAACCCAGAGTAGAGCCACAGGTACGGGAGAACATCAGCAAGCACAGAATGGCTGCCAAAGCTTCTTATGACAGATCAGCGTACCGCCTGCCACCACTGTCTCCAGGCCAGCCTGTCCGCATGCAAACCGAGCAAGGATTTGACAGAATGGCAGTGGTTCCACATCCTGCAGGTCGTCCAAAAAGCTACCTGGTACAGTCTGATAATGCCCTCTATGAACGCAACTGCAGCCATCTGTTAAGTGTACCTGAAGAAAGATCTACACAGCCTGACTCATCAGTTTCTACCACAGCTGCAACCAATGTCATTGATGATTTGCATTGCATAGACAGTCCTTCCTCAGAGACCACTCCTGAAGTAATAGAGTCCTCTGGTGTCACAGCGGACATGCCTATAGGTTCCCAGTGTGCGTTACAAGATTGGGCCGTGTGTCCAAGCCCAAACCAAAGTTCCAAGACTTTATTATATAATAATCTTCTTTTGTTCACGCCTAACATTATCTCATTGTAGCATTTGTTTAATCTATGTTCTGCATCCTTCCAGTTTGAAAGGGGGGGATGTAAATGCATACTGTGCATCATGGGAGATGATGTCATGCCGAGGTGACTCACTTCCTGTTTGTCTCCTGTTACTTCCACTTGGTGTCTGACTCATGCTGAGTAAGGACCTGTATTACACTGATGCTGCAAGTGTCGTCCTGATTTTGTTGTTACACATCTACAGGTGACATGATATAATATTACTGCAACACTACTAAATTTAAGTATGCAGTTGTAAGGATCAAAAAGCAGTCAGCCAATCAGAAGTAGCTAGAGAACGCTGCTGATATTCATTATCATAATTGCGCATCATTGCACCAGCCCCCAGTATCTGCAAGGGATACACCTCCTAAATGGCACACTCTATCTGCTGGGATCCGGTCTGAAGATCGACAGTGTCTAGGTCGACAATGTTTAGGTTGACCACTATAGGTCGACAGTCACTAGGTCGACAGGGTCAGAAGGTCGACATGTTCTAGGTCGACATGAGTTTAAAAAAAATTATACTTAACGATCCACGTGGACTACGATTGGAACGGTAATCTGTGCCGAGCGAAGCGTCAGCAGAGCGAGGCACCTTGCCCAAAGCATGGCAAGCGAAGCGAGCCATGCGTGGGGACACGGTGCACTAATTGGGGTTCCCTGTCACTCTACGAAGAAAACTACACCCAAAAAAATAAAAACCTCATGTCGACATTTTGACCTGTCGACAGGGCCATCTCGAGGCATGTTCGACTCGAGCGGCCGCGCAGGGAGCCACCCTTAAAGGGCGAAGCACACTGGCGCCGCCATGTCGGAGCCTAGAGCCGGCCCTGTCCTGTAGCCTGCTGTCCTCCCGCGCCGCCTCCTTTCTGTACAGTGAGCTGTGCGCGCTATGCTGTGCCGTCGTCTGATGTCAGACACCGGCGCCACACAGCGCGCACAGTTCTGTTTCAGGCAGCGGCGCGCACAGCCGCACTCCCCCTCCCTCATAGTCAGCACAGCAGGTACTGGGGGCATATGTGACACTGTGGGGGAATTTATCTGGCACTGTGGGGGGTATATCTGGACTGTGGGGGACATTAGTGTATCTGGCACTATGGGGGCCTGGGGGCATTAATGTATCTGGCACTGTGGGAGGCATTTATCTGGCACTGTAGGGGCATTTATCTGGCACTGTGGGGGTCATTAATGTATCTGGCAATGTGGGGGTCGTTAATGTATCTGGCACTGTGGGGGCATTTGTCTGGCACTGTGGGGGCATTTATCTGGTACTGTGGGAGCATTCATCTGGCACTGTGGGGGGCATTCATTTTTCTGGCACTGTGTGGGCATTTATCTGGTACTGTGGGGGCCATTAATGTATCTGGCACTGTGGGGGCATTTCTGGCACTGTGGGGGCCTGGGGGCATTAATGTATCTGGCACTGTGGGGGGCATTTATCTGGCACTGTGGGGATCATTGATGTATCTGGCACTGTGGGGGCATTTCTGGCACTATGTTGGGCATTTCTGGCACTATGGGGGCATTTCTGGCACTGTGGGGGCCTGGGTGCATTAATGTATCTGGCACTGTGGGGGGCATTTATCTGGCACTTTGGAGGGCATTTATCTGGCACTGTGGGTGGCATTTCTGGCACTATGGGGGCCTGTGGGCATTAATGTATCTGGCACTGTGGGGGCATTTATCTGGCACTGTGGAGGGCATTAATTTATCTGGCACTGTGGGGGGCATTTATCTGGCACTGTGGGAGGCATTTATCTGGCACTGTGGGGGGCATTAATTTATTTGGCACTGTGGGGGGCATTTATCTGGCACTGTGGGGTGGCATTAATGTATCTGGCACTGTGGGGGCATTTCTGGCACTGTGGGGACCTGGGGGCATTAATGTATCTGGCACTGTGGGGGGCATTTATCTGGCACTGTGGAGGGCATTTATCTGGCACTGTGGGTGGCATTTCTGGCACTATGGGGGCCTGTGGGCATTAATGTATCTGGCACTGTGGGGGCATTTATCTGGCACTGTGGAGGGCATTAATTTATCTGGCACTGTGGGGGGCATTTATCTGGCACTGTGGGAGGCATTTATCTGGCACTGTGGGGAGCATTAATGTATCTGGCACTGTGGGGCATTTCTGGCACTATGTTGGGCATTTCTGGCACTATGGGGGCATTTCTGGCACTGTGGGGGCCTGGGTGCATTAATGTATCTGGCACTGTGGGGGGCATTTATCTGGCACTTTGGGGGGCATTTATCTGGCACTGTGGGGGCATTTATCTGGCACTGTGGGGGGCATTAATGTATCTGGCACTGTGGGGGCATTTCTGGCACTGTGGGGACCTGGGGGCATTAATGTATCTAGCACTGTGGGGGGCATTTATCTGGCACTGTGGAGGGCATTTATCTGGCACTGTGGGTGGCATTTCTGGCACTGTGGGGGCCTGTGGGCATTAATGTATCTGGCACTGTGGGGGCATTTATCTGGCACTGTGGAGGGCATTAATTTATCTGGCACTGTGGGGGGCATTTATCTGACACTGTGGGGGGCATTAATGTATTTGGCACTGAGGGGGGGCATTAATGTATCTGGCACTGTGGGGGCATTTCTTGCACTGTGGGGGCATTAATGTATCTGGCACTGTGGGGTCATTTATCTATCTGGGACTGTGGGGGCATATCTGGCACTGTGGGGGGCATTTATGTATCTGGCACTGTGGGGGGCATTTATGTATCTGGCACTGTGGGGGCATTTATGTATCTGGCACTGCTGGGGGCATGTCATGTGCATTTGGCACTGCTGGGGGGGCATGTCATGTGCATTTGGCACGGCTGGGGGGGCATGTCATGTGCATCTGGCACGGCTGGGGGGCATGTCATGTGCATCTGGCACGGCTAGGGGGCATATCATGTGTAGCTGGCACGGCTGGGGGGCATATGATGTAGTGTTTCCGTGTCTCAGTGCAATACCTGGTGCAATGTGTCGCAGTGCTCTGCCTGGCGCAAAGTGTCTAACGTGCTCTGCCTGGCGCAAAGCGTCTAACGTGCTCTGCCTGGCGCAAAGCGTCTAACGTGCTCTGTCTGGCGCAAAGTGTCTAACGTGCTCTGCCTGGCGCAAAGTGTCTAACATGCTCTGCCTGGCGCAAAGTGTCTAACGTGCTCTGCCTGGCGCAAAGTGTCTAACGTGCTCTGCCTGGCGCAAGTGTATAATGTGCTCTACCTGTCGCAGTGTGTACAGGAGGTTCTACCTGGTGCAATGTGTATTAGCTGCACTACTGTGCGGTGTAATGCGAATTGCCACTATTATGTGGCCACGCCCCTTCCCCATGATGCAACGCCCCTAAATTTTTGATGCGCACCTTTGGCGCGCACGGTACATGATTTCGAACAGAGCACCAAGCCTTACGGTATGTACATAATTTTGCCCATCTAACTTAAAAATGTGCCCTCCCGAATGCAAAATGTGCCCTCCCCGTGATCAGCACCCTGCCCTAAAAAAATCCTAGAATGAACACTATCATGTGTAGCTGGCACTGCTGGGGGGCATATCATGTGTAGCTGGCACTGCAGCGGGGCATGTTATGTCTATCTGGCACTGCTGGGGGGTATATCATGTCTATCTGGCACTGCTGGGGGGCATGTCATGTGTAGCTGGCACTGCTGCAGGGCATGTCATGTCTATCTGGCACTGCTGGGGTGTATATCATGTCTATCTGGCACTGCACTACTGTAGACATTATGTGTAGCTGGAACTATACTGGAGACATTGTGTGTAAGGAACACTACTGTAGCTGTTATGTGCAATGCTGCTAATTGTGTGCGTAGAGGGGTTGTGAAAATATATTTATTTATAGTTTGATAATATGAAGTTATGAGGCCCCACCCACTTTTCCATAGGCCACGCCCACTTTTCCAGGAGCGCGCATAGAGTATGAGAGGGGGCGCTTTGAAATTTTCTCACTCAGGGTGCTAGTAGGCCTGGAGCCGGCCCTGCCTGTCGACTTAGAACATGTCGACCTTCTGACCCTGTTGACCTAGTGACTGTCGACCTATAGTGGTCGACCTAAACATTGTCGACCTAGACGCTGTCGATATAATTATCCACACCCCTATCTGCTATGTCTCCATCTAATCATGTTGCAATTCTCTGAACTACTACATACTGTACAGTACTTGGCCTACGCTTGCTTCCTTCTGATCACCTGCATTCTGTCTGACCACATGAATGGAGACACGTTATGTTAATGATAAAAATCTATATATGCACTTATATGTTTGTAATTATAGAGGACAGGCACAATAGGGAAATTCAGAATTTATACCAAAAACTATCAACAAATTAGTTACATCCAGCTCTAAACTAGCCACATTACCTCTTATCAGTGTTATTCTTGATGCACTGAATCTAAATATAGAAGGTTTAAAACACAGAGCCTATGGTCCAGTGATATTTCTAGTTCTGGATACCTGGAACACTGTACATTTATATAATGAGCTTCCATATCCATAAGTCCAATGGTATCAAAGCCCTGGAAAAACCAGTGAAGAATGAAATTTAGGGTCATATTTAACAAGTGATATTCTTGTTATCACTTGTTAACAATGATAAATGGTACTCCAGCCAATCAGCTACTGTGTCATATGTTTAAAAAATGACAGCAGATGATTGGCAGGTGCACCAGTTATCATTCAAAACGAGTGAAAAAAAGAATATAACTTGTTGTTAAATCTGCCCCTTATTTTCTAAATATTTTAAATTTGATGTGGGCAATCTGTCCCACTCTGTGGAGCTACATGTCCCTGACATGGCAGGGTATGATTGGGATTGTAGTTCCATAGCAGGTAGAAATCTCTGTTACAGAAGAACCACTGATGAACGGAAGGAACTATTTTATGTTTATACTGTAAGCTTTACAATGAATTCATCAGCATAATGCCTCAAAGCCTGAAGTCTTATGACTAAACAACATCAATAGGGACATCTGGTGGACAAACTACCAAAATGGAGCATAATGTATTTTTTGAAAGCAATCCTACTGTTTAAAAAATCATAAAAGAAAACAATGTTTAACACAAATTATAAATGGTATGTTATGCTCTTTTAAGACATTGGGAATGATTTTAAGGGGCAGACTAGATGGGCAAGTGGTTGTTTGCAGTTAAATTCTATGGGGTCTATTCATGAAGCAGTGAAACGTGTGGAGAAGTGAGCCAGTGGAGAAGTTGCCCATGGCAACCAATCAGCATTTAAGTATCATTTATAATTTGCATACTATACAATTGTACAGGGCAGCTGATTGGTTGCCAAAGGCAACTTCTCCACAGGCTCACTTCTCCACTCTTTTCACTGCTTCATGAATAGACCCCTTAGTTTTGGAGAACGAATTGACAGAATAGGAGAGGAGTGGGTTAAACCTCAGCTAGTCTGGGGGCAGGACGGTAAGGCATTATGGGAGTATTATTGTTAGCCAATAGGAATGAATGTTGTGGGTAGGTGGAATGGTTTCTTAAGCCTGAGAAAGGGGCTGGGTCAGCCTCTTCTGCTTTTGTCGTGGTAGGGGTGAGTGCTCCTGTGTTTTTGTGCTGCTTGTATTGTTGCTGTGTTAAGGCACTGCCGGCTTTTATATTGTGCCACATTGCATCTGGTGCCCCCACCACCCCCTCTCTGTGCCCATCAATTTTATCGATTTGGCCGCCATGTCCCGTCCCTGCCGCTCCTCTGGTCCCCCTTTGCGGTATGCTTCTCCTGCCCCCTCTTCATCCCGTGCCCCGGGCCGTGGCGCTGGGCTCACGCCCGAGGCTCTGTCCCTGGACGCTGCCGCGGGTGCCAGTCCACGGGCGCGTGCGGTGGCACAGGCGTCCGCTCCTGTGATGGCGGTGCCGCGGGCGCCGGGGGATTCTCCCGGCGCAGCGGCGGCTGCGGGGGACAAGGTGCCGGGCGGCGGAGGACGCGGTCGGGCGGCCGTAGGGGGGAGCCAGCGGGGGTGCCCGCTGGCGGTAATCCCTCTCCGGCTGCGGCGGCTTGGGGACGCGCACGTGCGCGGCCCCCGCGCCCTCCACCGCTGAGAGTCGTGCAGACAGGAAGGGATGTGGGGGACGGAGGATCACCACTGCTTCAGGGGGTTGGTATCAGGGCTGCGGCCCGTGGCTTGTCCACTGGCCGCCCCTGCCAGGCAGCTGCTGATTCGTGGGCGCGCCCGCGTGCACGTGTGGCGCTGGTGCCTCCTGGGGGCTCTCCCCACTTCAACGGGGGGGGCTCCCCGGTTTCTGTTTCCATTGCTGTGGGGGACAGGAGTGGAGGGAAGGGGTCTGGGAGCGGTGGCCATCCGGTTCTCCTGGTGGGCGGGGGCGGTGGGGGCCGTGGCAATGTGGGGGCGGCTGGTGCTTCCTGCAATAATGCGGGGGCACGGCGGCCGTCTGGCGCTGGGCCCAGTCGGGGCCGCCCGGGTCAGCGCGGCGGCGGCACGAGGGCCGTCCCTGCTGCGGACCCGGGGAGCGGGGGGTCCATTGGGGCTGCGGCTCCAGATCCCTCTGCCGTTACGGCAGCAGTGTCGGCAATGGCGGCAGCATTCGCACCATTTTTGGCGGCGCTGTCCCCGGGTGGCGTGTCCGTGACTCCTGCCGTGGTCGACGCACCCGTTTCCCCTAGTGTTTCTGGCCCTGCTATGGCGCAGTTCCTGCAAGCGTGTCGCGCTATGGGCTCGGCCGCTTCGCTGCTGGGTGGCGCTGCCCCGTCAGCCGCGGGGGCATCTGCTCATCCCCGCCGGGGGAGCTTCGGCACCCGCGGCGGTATTCCCTTCTTTTGCAGGTTCGGATACGGGGGACGATCGGGAGGAGCCGGTCGTGGCGGACGTGTCACCTCCAGGAAGCGGGCCGACCGGTGAGTGGGACACCGATACAGTTGCTTTATCGCAGGGGTCCTCTTCTTCCTCGTACGGCAGTACGTCGAGTAGATCTTTCTCTTCTTCTTCTTCGTGGCAGTCTGCGGTTAGTAGCACCGATAAGGCTAGGAAGAGGGCTGTCAAGTACGCGCGGCATGAGGCGCGGCACCGGGATAAGCGGTCTCGGAAGAGTAGTAGCAGTTCTCGCCGGGAAAGGAGGAGGCGTAATTTGCCGGGCGTGGTTCGCTGCGAGTACACGGCAGTCTTGCGGGGATTGCGGGAGAGTTGCAGGAGGAAGATTAGACGGGGGGAATACGTCGACCTTTTTACGTTGACAGAGGACACCAAGAGGGAAGGTAAGGAAGCGCTCGCGAAGGGCGGTATTGGGGCGGAGGCCTTCCGCTCGTATGACAACTGGTTGGCGGGTTTCTGTGTCTTCGCGGCGTGCTAGTTGGAGGATCGCCCTGATGAACACATGAACGTCATCAGGTATATTCACCTCGTGCATGACATGCAGCGTCAGTCTACGGACGATTCGTGGCTGCAGTACGACAAGCAGTTCCGTCAGAAGCACGATTGCCTACACGTCATTGACTTTTGTTGCAAGGACGTGGAGGTATGGCTGCGGGTTACGCGAGCGCAAGATGTGAAGGTGGTGGCTAAGGGGACGCCGGTGGCGCAGGCCGCAACGGCGAGTCAGTTTCGGCCGGCGGTGGAGGGTCCGCCGCGCCGCCCTTGGAACGCGGCTCGTTCTCCGCAGCAGACGCCGGCGAAGGGGAAATGTTTCGCGTTCAACAATGCCACGTGCCCCCTTGGGCAACGGTGTCGTTTTCGACACCTTTGCTTGCAATGTAACGGATCCCACCCTGCTTCCAATTGCTTCCGCGGGTGGCATCCTGGTGCCAAGGCGGCCGCTGGCCCTGCTGGAAGAGCAACGGGCGGGCTTGCC
Source organism: Pseudophryne corroboree (assembly GCF_028390025.1). Classification (NCBI taxonomy): domain Eukaryota; kingdom Metazoa; phylum Chordata; class Amphibia; order Anura; family Myobatrachidae; genus Pseudophryne; species Pseudophryne corroboree. Next base: position 283,419,931 of record NC_086446.1, read on the forward strand.
GCTAGTTAGGGCGTCGTCCCCGGTTCGTTTGGGGGCCATGCTAAAATGGTTGGGATGGTACCCAAACACAGACGACGCAAGATTTCTGCGGGAGGGTTTTGCGTCGGGTTTTCGTTTGCCTGTGGTGGGGGATGTTTTAGTTCGGGCCGCCAGGAACCTGCAGTCTGCCCGGGATTTCCTTGACGTGCTTCGTGGTAAAGTGGAACAGGAGGTTCGACTAGGGAGAATGGCGGGCCCCTTTGCGCAGCCACCTATCGAGGATTTGATTATTTCCCCGGTGGGGGTGGTGCCCAAAAAGGCTCCGGGTAAGTTTAGGCTCATTTAGCATTTGTCTTATCCATCGGGGTCCTCGGTGAACGATGCGATTTCGCCGGAAGATTGTTCGGTGGTGTATCAGTCCTTTGAGGATGCTCTGGGCTTGGTCCGGGAGTGTGGCCCGGGGGCCCTCATGGCTAAGCTGGATGTTGAATCGGCTTTTCGCTTGCTCCCTTTGCACCCGGAGTTGTTTCGATTCATGGGTTTCCGCGTCGGGAAGGAATACTTCATTGACAAGTGTCTGCCTATGGGGTGTTCCGTTTCGTGTGCCTTTTTTGAAAAGTTCAGCACCTTTTTGCATTGGTGCGTGGAGTTTTCTTGCGGAGGTAGCGGGATTGCCCATTACCTGGATGATTTTTTGTGCATGGGGCCCGCGCATTCTCCTCGCTGTGGTTTCCTGCTGTTCTCGCTGCGGGCGTTGCTGGGGCATTTTGGCGTCCCAGTGGCCGAGGATAAGACGGAGGGGCCCCTCTTCTGCTTGTCCTTTTTAGGTATCGAGATCGATACGGTCGCGGGGGCGTGCTGGCTGCCTCAGGACAAGGTCGTGCAGCTTCGGGAGTCCATTGCGCAGTGCTCGGGTCGAAGTAAGGTTACTTTGCGAGAGGCGCAATCCCTCTTAGGTCGCTTGAACTTTGCCTGTCGGGTGATTCTCATGGGCAGGGTTTTTGCCGGAAGTTGGAGCGGTCCACGGCCGGGGTGTCCAGGCCGCGCCATTTTGTCCGTTTCTCGGCAGAGATTAGGCAGGACCTCGCTATGTGGGTTTCGTTCCTGCCGGATTTCAATGGTGTACGGATCTGGATGGCCCCGCTCGTTGATAGTTTCGAATTGCAGTTGTTTACAGATGCGGCGGGCTCCTCGGTGTTCGGTTGTTACCTGGACGGGGCTTGGTGCGCGGCCTCTTGGCCGGAGTCTTGGTCGAGGAAGGGGCTGACCAGCGACCTGTTGTTGCTGGAGCTCTTTCCCATCATGGTGGCCTTGGAGGTTTGGGGGGAGCGCCTGCGCGATCGCAGTATTCTCTTCCGCTGCGATAACTTGGGAGTCGTGCACGTGGTTAACAACCAAAGGGCTAAGGCCCTGCGAGTCCTCCGAGTGTTGTCACGGCTCGTGCTAACCTGTTTGCGCTGCAATATTCTGTTTCGGGCGCAACACGTCCCCGGGGTAGATAATGGGATCGCCGACGCATTGTCCAGGGGGCAGTGGGATAGGTTCCGTTTGTTGGCCCCGGAGGCTGATTCGGTAGGTTTGCCCTGCCCTTCTTATGTTTGGCAGGTCATCATGGCGGATTGGAAGGGCTAGCGGAGCTGTCTTTGGCTCCGTCCACTCTCGCTGGATACCGCCGGGCCTGGAGGGAGTGGGAAGACTTTTCCCGTGACCAAGGGCCTAGAGGTAAGGAGGGTCAGAGCTTGTTTCTAGACTTCGTTTGGCAACTCTTCGTAACGGGGAGATCGAGGGCCGTGGATTCTCGGTACCTTGCCGGGATATCCTTTTATTCTAAATTGAAGGGTATGCCGGATTTTACGAAGGGTTTCCTACTGGCAAGGGCGTTTAGAGGTTGGGCGCGTTCGGCTCTGGTGCCTCCCGATGGCCGACGCCCTATTGATGCGTCCCTGCTTTCTTCCCTCTTAGTGGCGGGGGTGGCGGACTCACGTTTTGAAACGCTCCTGTTTCAGCTGGCCTTTTCCATGGCATTCCATGGTGCATTCAGGGTTTCGGAGCTGGTTGCGGCTTCTAAGAAAACCGAGGCCTTTATGCGGCGCGCGGATGTTATTGTGGGTGGGGGGTCCGTGCTGTGCAGGCTTCGCCGCTCCAAAACTGATCAGATGGGTAGAGGGCATTGGCTCACTTTGACACCTTCGGGTGCTGGGGACTGTTGTCCAGTGGCATTGGCTGGTCGGTATGCGGAGGTCAGGCCCTCGTCTGAAGGGTCTTGGCTCCTGCATTACGACGGGTTGCCTTTGACGAAGTACCAATTTACATGGATGATGCGGCGCTGCCTGTCCAGTTTGGGCCTCTCGCCTAGGGACTTTGGGTCCCATTCCTTCAGAATCGGGGCCGCCACTTCCGCAGCATCTGCAGGGCGCGCTGTGGACGAAATTAAGGCTTTGGGCCGCTGGAAGTCGGCGGCTTATAAGCGTTACATTCGGCCCGTTGTTGCATAAGCGAGTTGGTTCTACTAACATGTTGTTTGTGTTACTGCGTTGCGTGTTTCAGTTCAGTGTGTTCGTACTGTATTGTTTGTCTCCCCTTTCCTCCCTACTCGGATGGTTAGCTACTCGCCACTGCTGGCAGTGGGGGTCTGGAGGGCTTCGCGATTTTTTGCCTGAACTGACGAACTGATTTGGCTTAATCTATTCAATTCGGCTAATTGGCATCTAATTACAAGTTCCTCAGCAGGTTTTTACGTTTCACCTCCAGCCGAGTTATTCTGTGTTCCCCCCAAACACCCCCCCCTCCCAGCTCTAACCCCCCCCCCCTTTTTTGTTATTTCGTTTTTTCCTTTTGTGTCTTTCTGTTGCTTCGATTGGCCTGAAGCTTGTTCAAGAGGAAAGTTATAGTCCTCTATTCAAATTTTTTCTTTTTGGCAGATCCTCGTTCTGATAGTTGGTTCCTGTTCTGGGCTGGGTTTGGTTTTACCTCACATATTCACATTTGTTTATCTGTTTTTTCCCCTTTAAGGTTGGCGGGTGGATGTGTGTGATGTGTGGGTGATTGGCCATTCCTATGTTTATTGGGCAGCCAAATTTTTGGCTACGCCAGGGGCTCCTTGCTTTGTGGGCTCGGATGATGTGCGGTGGATAGGTGTGCGTGGTATGCTTTGGCATGACCTGAAAGCGAAGCTTATGGAGCAGGTTCGGCGGTTTGGCATCCCCAAACTGTTGGTGATTCACTTAGGAGGGAACGACCTAGGTAGGAGGAAGGCAGTGAATCTTCGATTGGCCATTATTCAGGATCTGCAAGTGATTTCTGACGCTTGGCCAGGCTGTAGGCTTATCTGGTCTTGTATGGTGCCGCGGTTGTGTTGGCGTGGAGTGGTGGATGGTCGAGCGATTGATGTGGCTCGCCGGAATGTGAATGCCGCGGTGGCTAAGTTTGTGGTGGCCCATGGTGGTGCTGTGGTTTGGCATCAGCGGATCAAGTTTCAGCACTTCTACTTGTTTAGACCGGATGGTGTGCACTTGACAGGACAGGGACTATCTATATTTTTGGAGGATCTGTTTTCGGTGGTTGGTTCAGTAGGTTAGGGGTATGGTGGCGGTGCGTAGTTCTGTAGAACAGAACTTCGCTGTTGGCGGGAAAGAACGGCAAGTTAACATTTGTTGGATTAAAGAGTGAATTGGAGGTCATTTGGTTGTTGATTTTAGGTGCGCTCTCCTTCGCTGACTGGTTTTACATCTGCTGGACCGCCTTCACGGGTGGCAGCCTCATCACCTTCACGGGTGGGTAGTCATGATGGAGGTTGAGCGGATACCTATTTGTGTGTTGGAAGGTTTACGTAAGTTCTGTTTTATAAGATAGTTATCTATGGGATAGGGTTGTTTAGCCGTTCTTTCTGGTCACCGTACTTTAGTTTAATTATTCACAGTTAATAGTTCACTTAAATAAATAGCTAACAATTTCTGCCAAATTCAAGTCTCCGTGTCTTTATTTATTATAGTTAAGTGTTAAGATGTTATGGTTTATGTTACGGACAATCCTCAGACTATATGAGGTTTAAATGTTTATTCAGAGGTGAATGCATTTGCAGTAGCAGCTGTTACTGCGTCTTTGTGCTAATGATGGGTGTCCTATTTAGGCTCCCATCGCCTGTGGTGCAAATCTGCCGATGTGTGTGCAAAGACACACCATTGATTGGACATCAGCTGCACCATTGGACATTAGACCAACCCTATGGTTGCGCAGAATGTCTGCCTGGATATAGTCATTGGTACTAGTGTTTCTGACACGGGCACATGATAACTTAGATAATTTAACTTCTTCTTTTTTTCTACAATGTCATTTACTGTTCTTTACTAGACCGGCTGCAGTTCTCTTTGAGTTTTAAACACTGGTTGCTATGTACAGAGGTCCCCTATCATATGTAGCGTGCAATAATGTGGTACAGTATATATAGACAGGATCACCATCATTGTATACTTATATTATACTTATGTTACATTATACTGCATTCCCAGGACTATGGTGTATTCACCACAGTGCATAATCTTGTATATTGTATTGCAATAACAGTATTCACTATTTATTTATACAGAGACCATTCACTGCAGTAACCATGTTGTCTGCTGGCTTCATCCTCTCTACTGGTTGGCCAAGTCTCTGTGGTGGCACACTCACCGTTTAAGCATGGACACCTATTTTATCTTATATATAATTAAAAGTTAAGTTTTATCGTAGATTCAATTTCACAATAAGAGTGCCCCAACATAGAGTCTTTCTTTTCTTCTTCTTTTATATACAAAATGCAGCTGCCAAAATGGTAACCAACCACCCCCTTTCCAGCCACATAACACACATTCTCTACTCCCTCTACTGGCTGCTGGTAAAATGGTGAATCGTCTTCAAGATTGGCTTGTTGACTTTCAAAGCACTACATGACCAGGGCCCAAGGTACCTGAAGCAGCTTCTGATCCCATACTGCCCCACTCGGATACTGCGATCTGTAGATGAAGGACTATTAGCTGTACCTAGAATCACCAACAATTCATATTGTTCTTAATTATGGGGGTAATTCCAAGTTGATCGCAGCAGGAAAGTTTTTAGCAGTTGGGCAAAACCATGTGCAGTGCAGGGGAGGCAGATATAACATGTGCAGAGAGAGTTAGATTTGGGTGGGGTGTGTTTAAACTGAAATCAAAATTGCAGTGTAAAAACAAGCAGCCAGTATTTACCCTGCACAGAAACAAAATAACCCACCCAAATCTAACTCTCTCTGCAAATGTTATATCTGCCCCCCCTGCAGTGCACATGGTTTTGCCCAATTGCTAACAAACTTGCTGCTGCGATCAACTCAGAATTACCCCCTATGCTTTTTAAAGTGCCCACATTATATGCAGTGCATTGAGGTCAGTGGCCTGAACGAGCTCTACGAAACCGAGCTGGTGGACACCTGGCAGATCCTTGCACCTGGCAGATCCTGGACATCACCTTCTGAGAGAGAGCCAAGCTGCAGATAGAGCTGTGCAAGGTCCTCGGCGACTACTAGGCTCTGCAGCGGAGGTGAGAGGCACCTGGGCAACGGCAGCAGGCTGTGTGTTATGGTGGCATGTGTGATTACTGCATGGGTAGGGGCAGTGGCGTCACAAGGCGGGTGCGAGGGGTGCGGCCCGCACCCGGGTGTGATGCCTGGAGGAGGGTGACACCAAATGTCAGCTCCTCCGCACTGACAGGAACCAGGTGCTGCAGTGAGGAAGTCTCCTACAGCACCCGGCTCCTGTCGCAGAAGAGGAGCCAACAGCGGACGGAGACTGGCTCTGGGAGAAGCTCAGCATCTCCAGAGATGCTAGGCACGCCCCCAGAGTGACGATTCCGGGATCCCCGCGAAGCCACACCCCCTAAGTAGAAGGCCACGCCCCCTTTGCCGCGATCGTGGCACAGGAGATCAGGGGCGCGCACCGTGTGTCACCACACCCGGTGACTCCTCTGGGTAGGGGTAACCTGCAGTGTCCTGGAACAGCCTGGGGAACTGGGGTAATCCAGTGGCTGCTGCTTCTGGAGTGTCTGCCCATCACTTGCTTAATTCATGTCTGACTGCAGTGCGTTGTGTGTGTAATTCCTACTGACACATATGGAGACCAGTCACTCACTGGAGTTATCTGCTCATGTTATGTGCAGTGCCTGTGTGACTGATGGGATTACCAGTTGTTGTTGTTGTATTGCTGGTCATAAACTTTTATGTCAAACTCATTTTTCTAATATACTGTATGTATACTGGGCCTAATTCAGACTTGATCGTAGCAGCAAATTTGTTAGCAGATGGGCAAAACCATGGGGGTCATTCTGACCTGATCGCTCGCTGCAGTTCATCGCAGTGCAGCAATCAGGTCAGAACTGCACATGCGCCGGCGCCGCAGTGAACCGGCGCATGGCTGACAGCCGACGGCTGTCGTTGCCTAGCGATCGCCTCTGCCTGATTGACCGGCAGAGGTGGTCGCTGGGCGGGAGGAGGTGGCACAGTGGTTTGGGTGGCGTTTTGTGGGCGCGGTACGGCCAATGCAGGTGTGTCCGGACCGTGGGGGGGGGGAGCCGCAGCGGCTGCATGACATCACATGCAGCCGCTGCGACCCGGGCAGCAACGAGTGACTCCCGGCCAGCCGCAGGAGCTGCGCTGGCTGGGAGTTACTCTTCAAGTACAAAAGCATTGCCGCTGTTCAAAGCTTTTGTACTTGTGTGTGTGTGTGGGGGGAAGGGGGGCCGCCTGACATGCAGGGCAGACTAGCCCTGTGCTGGGCGTCCCCCCACATCTCAGTGTAAGTGATCATAGCTGTGCTAAATTTAGCACAGCTGCGATCAGGTCGGAATGACCCCCCATGTGCACTGCAGGGGGGGCAGATGTAACATGTGCAGAGAGATTTAGATTTGGGTGGGGTGTGTTCAAACTGAAATCTAAATTGCACTGTAATAATAAAGCAGCTAGTATTTACCCTGCACAGAAACAATAAAACCCACCCAAACCTAACTCTCTCTACACGTTATATCTGCACCCAGTAGCGGATCTTGCCACGGGCAAGCAGGACTTTTGCCCGGGGCGCCGCCTTCTGGAGGGCGCCGCACCAGGGCAAGATCCGCTGCTGCTGTGCCCCCCGCTGCCCGTTGCCCCCCGCTGCCGCTGTGAAGAGAAACTAGACGCGTACGCGTCTAGTTTCCCTTCGTGGAGAGGTCCTTTACTGTGCGGTGCGCGATGACGTCATCGCGCACCGCACAGCAAAGGTCCTCTCCACGAAGGGAATTAGACGCTACACGTCTAGTTTCCCTTCGTGGAGAGGACCTTTGCTGTGCGGTGCGCGATGACGTCATCGCGCACTGCACATCATTTCAGTCTGTACTGGGGGCGTAAATGACCACGCCCCCTGTACGTAGCCACGCCCCCTATTGTCGCCCGGGTCGCCCAGCGCCCAAGAACCGGCCCTGTCTGCACCCCTCTGCAGTGCGCATGGGGGGGTAATTCAGAGTTGATCAGCAAATTTGTTAGCAGTTGGGCAAAACCATGTGCACTGCAGATGTGGCAGATATAACATTCGCAGAGAGAGTTAGATTTGGGTGGGTTATTTTGTTTCTGTGCAGGGTAAATACTGGCTGATTTATTTTTACACTGTAATTTAGATTTCAGTTTCAACACCCCCCACCCAAATCTAACTCTCTCTGCACATGTTATATCTGCCCGCCCTGCAGTACACATTGGTGGTCATTCCGAGTTGTTCGCTCGTTGCCGATTTTCTCTATATTGCGATTAGTCGCTTACTGCGCATGCGCAAGGTTCGCAGAGCGCATGCGCTTAGTTATTTTACACAAAAGTAAGGTATTTTACTCACGGAATAACGAGGATTTTTCATCGTTCTGGTGATCGGAGTGTGATTGACAGGAAGTGGGTGTTTCTGGGCGGAAACTGTCCGTTTTCTGGGCGTGTGCGAAAAAACGCTGGCGTTTCTGGGGAAAACGCGGGAGTGTCTGCAGAAAAGGGGGAGTGTCTGGGCGAACGCTGGGTGTGTTTGTGACGTCAAACAAGGAACGAAACTGACTGAACTGATCGCAATGGTTGAGTAAGTCTGGAGCTACTCAGAAACTGCTAAGAATTTTCTATTCGCAATTCTGCTAATCTTTCGTTCGCAATTCTGCTAAGCTAATATACGCTCCCAGAGGGCGGCGGCTTAGCGTGTGCAATGCTGCTAAAAGCAGCTAGCGAGCGAACAACTCGGAATGAGGGCCATGGTTTTGCCCAAGTGCTAACAAATTTGCTGCTGCGATCAACTCTGAATTAGGCCCACTATGTGGTATAACAGTGCGGTGAGTAACTTGTAAAGTACTGTACTAAATTAGAGCTGAGCGGGTTCGGTTCTCAGAGAACCGAACCCTACCGAACTTAACCATTCGAGTCCGGATCCGAGCTAGGCTCGGGTTTTCCCGCTTGACTCGGAAACCAGAATGAGGCAAAACGCCATTATCCCGCTGTCGGATTCTCGCGGGGTTTGGATTCCATATAAGGAGCCAGGCGTCCCCGCCATTTTCACTCTGGCATTGGAGAGTGTAGAGAGACGACGTGTCTCCGTTCTCTCAGTGTCCGTGTCTTGTGCTGTATTTGCCCAGTCACAGTGGTTGTGTCCTCTTGCTGCCATATGTCCATTGCTGCTGTGTTGTGCTGTATCAGTTCAGTGGTGGTGTATTGTGCTGCATCAGTCCAGTGGTAGTGTTCTGTGCATCAGCCATCAGTCATTCCAGTGACCAGGCAGTCACAGTGGTTGTGTCCTCTTGCTGCCATATGTCCATTGCTGCTGTGTTGTGCTGCATCAGTTCAGTGGTGGTGTATTGTGCTGCATCAGTCCAGTGGTAAATGTCCTGTGCATCAGCCATCAGTCATTCTAGTGACCAGGCAGTCACAGTGGTATACTCTGCAGCCATATGTCCACTGCTGCCATATAATAATAATAACAACAAGTCCCTTACAGTGTTGTCCTGCATCAGACCAGTGGTAGTGTCCTGTGTATCAGCCATCAGTCATTCCAGTGACCAGGCAGTCACAGTGGTATACTCTGCAGCCATAGGTCCACTGCTGCCGTATAATAATAATAATAATAATAATAACAAGTCCCTTACAGTGTTGCTGTGTTGTCCTGCATCAGACCAGTGGTAGTGTCCTGTGCATCATCCATCAGTCATTCCAGTGACCAGGAAGTCACAGTGGAATACTCTGCTGCCATATGTCCAGTGCTGCCGTATAATAATAATGACAAGTCCCTTACAGTGTTGCTGTGTTGTCCTACATTAGACCAGTGGTAGTGTCCTGTGCATCAGCCATCAGTCATTCCAGTGACAAGGCAGTCACAGTGGAATACTCTGCTGCCATATGTCCACTGCTGCCGTATAATAATAATGACAACAAGTTCCTTATAGTGTTGCTGTGTTGTCCTGCATCAGACCAGTGGTAGTGTCTGCTGCCATATGTCCACTGCTGCCGTATAATAATAATAATAATAATAACAATAACAACAAGTCCCTTACAGGGTTGCTGTGTTGTCCTGCGTCAGACTAGTGGTAGTGTCCTGTGCATCAGCCATCAGTCATTCCAGTGACCAGGCAGTCACAGTGGTATACTCTGCTGCCATATGTCCAGTGCCCATGTGCCGCATATTGGCCCTCATTCCGAGTTGTTCGCTCGCAAGCTGCTTTTAGCAGCTTTACACACGCTAAGCCGCCGCCTACTGGGAGTGAATCTTAGCTTCTTAAAATTGCGAACGAAAGATTCTCAAAATTGCGATTACACACCTCTTAGCAGTTTCTGAGTAGCTTCAAACTTACTCGGCATCTGCGATCAGTTCAGTGCTTGTCGTTCCTGGTTTGACGTCACAAACACACCCAGCGTTCGCCCAGACACTCCTCCGTTTCTCCAGCCACTCCCGCGTTTTTCCCAGAAACGGTAGCGTTTTTTCGCACACACCCATAAAACGGCCAGTTTCCGCCCAGAAACACCCACTTCCTGTCAATCACATTACGATCACCAGAACGAAGAAAAAAACGTGAGTAAAATTCCTAACTGCATAGCAAATTTACTTGGCGCAGTCGCTCTGCGGACATTGCGCATGCGCACTAAGCGGAAAATCGCTGCGATGCGAAAAAATTTACCGAGCGAACAACTCGGAATGAGGGCCTTTGTGTTATATAACTCCAGAAAAATAATGGAGAACAAAAATTTGGAGGATAAAATAGGGAAAGATCAAGGACCACTTCCACCTAGTGCTGAAGCTGCTGCCACTAGCCATGACATAGATGATGAAATGCCATCAACGTCATCTGCCAAGGCCGATGCCCAATGTGATAGTAGAAGGCATGCAAAATCCAAAAAGCCAAAGTTCAGTAAAAGGACCCTAAAAAAAACATTTAAATGGTCTGAGGAGAAACGTAAACTTGCCAATATGCCATTTACAACACGGAGTGGCAAGGAACGGCTGAGGCTCTGATCTATGTTCATGACTAGTGGTTCAGCTTCACATGACGATGGAAGCCCTCATCCTCCAGCTAGAAAAATTAAAAGAGTTAAACTGGAAAGAGTACAGAAAAGAACTGTGCGTTCTGAGATGGTATCACAAGTCCCCAAGAAAAGTCAAAGTGTGTCGGCGGTTGTGATGCCTGACCTTCCCAACACTGGACGGGAAGAGGTGGCTCCTTCCACCATTTGCATGCCCACTGCAAGTGCTGGAAGGAGCACCCACAGTTCAGTTCCTGATATTCAAATTGAAGATGTCACTGTTGAAGTACACCAGGATGAGGATATGGGTGTTGCTGGTGCTGAGGAGGAAGTTGACGATGTGGATTCTGATGGTGATGTGGTTTGTTTAAATGAGGCATTGGGGGAGACCCCTGTTGTCCGTGGGATGAAGAAGCCCATTGTGATGCCTGGACAAAATACCAAAAAAGCCACTTCTTCGGTGTGGAATTATTTCTCAAAATCCAGACAACATGTGTCAAGCCGTGTGTTGCCTCTGTCAATCTGTAATAAGTAGGGGTAAGAATGTTAACCACCTAGGAACATCCTCCCTTATACGTCACCTGCAGCGCATTCATCAGAAGTCAGTGTCAAGTTGTGAAACTTTGGGTGACAGCGTAAGCAGTCCATTGACACCTAAATCCCTTCTTCCTCTTGTACCCAAGCTCCTGCAAGCCACACCGCCAACTCCCTCAACGTCAACTTCCTCCTCAGCCATGAACGGCAGTAGTCCATCAGGCCATGTCCCTAGCAAGACTGACTAGTCCTCTCCTAACCGGGATACCTCTGGAGGATCCTTGAGTGGTACGCCTGCTGTTGCTGCCACTGTTATTGTTGCTGCTGGAAGTCGATCATCATCCCAGAGGGGAAGTAGGAAGACCATTTGTACTACTTCAACTAAGCAATTGACTGTCCAACAGTCCTTTGTGAGGAAGGTGAAATATGACAGCAGTCATCCTGTTGCAAAACGGATACCTGAGGCCTTGACACTTTTTGTTGGTGTTAGACATGTGTCCGGTATCCGCCATTAGTGCAGTGGGATTTAGACAATTGATGGAGGTATTGTGTCCCCGGTACCAAATGCCATCTAGGTTCCACTTCACTAGTCAGGCGATACTGAGAATGCGGTTGTATCCAGTGTCTACTTATCCACGGACATGTGGACAAACGGAACAGGGCAGAATAAGGACTATATGACTGTGACAGCCCACTGAGTAGATGTATTGCCTCCCGCAGCAGCGCCACCAGTAGCAGCATCTCGCAATCCAAACTCGTTTCTAGGCAGGCTATGCTGTGTATCACTGCTTTCCGTAAGAGGCACACCGCTGACAACCTCTTACGGAAACTGAGGGACATCATCGCACATTGGCTTACCCCACTTATACTCTCCTGGGGATTTGTGATATCGGACGCCACCAATATTGTGCGTGTATTACAACTTGGCAAGTTCCAGCACGTCCCATGTATTGCACATACAATTAATTTGGTGGTGCAGAATTTTTTGAAAAATGACAGGGGTGTACAGAAGATGCTGTCGGTGGCCCGAAAAATTGCGGGCCACTTTTGACATTCTGCCACTGCGTGCCGAAGACTGGAGCACCAGCAAACACTCCTGAACCTGACCTGCCATCAACTGAAGCAAGAGGTGGTAACGAGGTGGAATTCAACACTCTATATACTTCAGAGGATGGAGGAGCAGCAAAAAGCCATTAAAGCCTATACATCCACCTATGATATAGGCAAAGGAGGGGGAATGCACCTGACTCAAGTGGAGAATGATTTCCGTATTGTGCAAGATTCTCCAACCCTTTGAACTTGCCACACGTGAAGTCAGTTCAGACACTGCCAGCTTGAGTCAGGTCATTCCCCTCATCAGGCTTTTGCAGAGGCAGTTGGAGAAATTAAAGGAGGAGCTAAGACGGAGCAATCCTGCTTAGTATGTGGGACTTGTTGATGGAGCCCTTCATTCGCTTTGCCAGGATTCAAGGGTGGTCAATTTGTTGAAATCAGAGCACTACATTTTGGTCACCGTCCTCGAGCCTAGGTTTAAAGCCTATGTTGTATCTCTCTTTCCAGCAGACATGCAGAAGTGCAAAGACATGCTGGTGAGAAAATTGTCAACTCAAGCGGAACGTGACCCGTCAACAGCTCCTCCTTCAATTTCTCCCACCACTGGGGCTGCAAGGAAAAGGATAAGATTTCCTATGGTCCGGACTGAAGGACTTGCCAACGATTACTGACATGTCTACTATCACTGCATATGATTCTGTCACCATTGAAAGAATGATGGAGGATTATATGAGTGACAGCATCCAAGTAGGCATGTCAGACAGTTCGTGTGTATACTGGCAGGAAAAAGGGGCAATTTGGATGCCCTTGCACAAACTGGCTTTATTTTACCTAAGTTGCCCCCCCCTACAGTGTGTACTCCGAAAGACTGTTTAGTGCAGCCGGTAACCTTGTCAGCGATCGGCGTAGGAGGTTACTTCCACAACATGTGGAGAAGATGATGTTCATCAAAATGAATTATAAATTCCTCCAGGAAGACCTTGACCAGAAATTGTCTCTGGAAAGTACACCGGGACCTGTGATGGTGGATTCCTCTTTTTCTTCTTTGCATCATGTGTGTCACAACTGAGGGCTGAGGCTGATTTAAGGAAGCCTCAGATATAGGGGCTGGAGTGTAGGTGAACCGAGGAGGTAGGATTATGTTCCTAGACATACAGGATGTTTGAACACCATCAATCCAAAGGCATGACCACAACAACGAAGTAAAATATAAAAGTCAATTTATTGAACACACAGTATGTATCTTGGCAATAAGATATCTTCAACAGTGAAGTGTAGAGAGAAATGCAGTACAGTTCCTGAGAATGCAAAAGGTATTTGAGACTGTGGCTATGCCGAACAAGATCACTAGAAGTCCTTGCGAAACTCCTGAGTTGAAAAGCCCGTGGCCACAGCTAACCGCTGTAATAAGGAACAAACAAGTACTGCCCAGTAGGTGGTTGACAGGAGACTGGGATAGGCACTGATACACTGAGGTTGAAGAGGTGGAATTAGAATTGCCATAGACTACCGGACGGAACCGGTGTGAGGATAGATGTGCTGAACTCACCGCTGGAGCAAAAGTTCGATTGTGAGAATCGATGAATACTGTGGTCCGATGTTGTGTCGAAGGATATGCAGAGCGATATATGAATACTGCTGGGGATGACGTGAAGCACCGCTGTAGGCAGATGGTAACACCAAGCACTGCTGGAAGCTGGAAGCGATATGAATGTAACGCTGGAAGCTGGAAGCCAGTGACAACTTTACCATAGAAGCTAGCGAGCGATGCTGTAGATAATGGAAGTAGCAATGATACCAGAACACCACTGGAAGCAGGGACGTGCAGTCAGGGGAGGCAGGGGAGGCAGTGCCTCCCCTGTCATAATGACTGCAGTAATACAAAGAAGATATTTATAACACGTCCTGTGTCATAATTATCCTCTTTGCATTTTTCGAATCATATTTGCTGTGTGGAAACACAGCCAACGGTGGGTGGGAGGCAGCTGAGAGCGCTGCCCCCCACTGACAATGGTAAAGTGTCCGAGCTGGGGGGGCGTGGCCAAACAGAGGGCAGGAAAAGCCCCTTGAAAAAACATGCAGTAGAGGCAGCAGCAGATCTGCCTCAGTGACAGGGGAGTGCCTGCATCCCACCTCAGAGCCCGCCCCTGTCAGTGAGGCAGATTTGATTGGCCAGTGACTGTGACTGTTTCCTGATGCACTCTCAGTGCTGAGTCCGGATCTCCCTCTCTCCAGGTGTTGGTCGTTTTACAGATGGTGAGGTGAGCTGTCAGGGTGCACTACAGCATGGGTAGCACTGTTATCAGGGGGGAGTGGGGACCTCTGGTTTCCTGCACATGGCTACTATAGCCACGGACAGTAGGGTCAGGCTGCTGCTGTCAGGGTCAGGGCTATGGCAGGAGCAGGCTGCATGTCACTGTCTGCTCCAGCCTTTAGTTTCCCAGCCCTCAGCTGCTGCCTGTGGATGTGTGTTACTGATACCTCCTCCATTCCCACACACATGCAGCAGCAGCACAGCCCTGGCTGGGGGTGGGAGGAAGACGGATGCTGGGGCTCTTTACTTGTTGTTCTGTACACTGGAGTACTCATTAATTTCTTATATTTGTACTCCGTTCTTTTCTGTTCCAGTTTTTGTTTGGTCACTGGCACTGCAAGTCCTGAGTAACGGGCCCTACACACTGGCCGATTACACTAAAATATATTTCAGTGTGTATTTACCAACGATGTGCGACCCCGCGCTCGTTCATCGTTGGTGCCGTGTCGTTTATGAGTGCAAGCCAATATGGACAATATCGTCCATATTAGCATGCAGGGCTATGGGGCCGGGTGACGGGGGAGTAGAGATGAGCGGGTTCGGTTCCTCGGAATCCGAACCCCCCCGAACTTCAGCCTTTTTACATGGGTCCGAGGCAGACTCGGATCTTCCCGCCTTGCTCGGCTAACCCGAGCGCGCCCAAACGTCATCATCCCGCTGTCGGGTTCTCGCGAGGCTCGTATTCTATCGCGAGACTCGGATTCTATATAAGGAGCCGCGCGTCGCCGCCATTTTCACATGTGCATTGAGATTGATAGGGAGAGGACGTGGCTGGCGTCCTCTCCGTTAGAATAGATAGAGACACTTGAGTTGATTACTTAGTAATTTTGGGGAGCATTAGGAGTACTCAGAGTGCAGAGTTTTGCTGATAGTTACTAGTGACTGACCACCACCAGTTTTATTTATTATTTAATATAATCCGTTCTCTGCCTGAAAAAAAACGATACACAGTCACATACCATATCTGTGCTCAACCTCAGTGTGCTGCATGATAATATCATCTATATGTATATCTGACTGTGCTGAGTGCTCACTGCTCACACAGCTGAATTGTGGGGGAGACTGGGGTGCAGTTATAGCAGGAGTACAATGCACACTTTTGCTGCCAGTGTGACTGACCAGTGACCACCAGTGTATTGTCTGCCTGAAAAAGTTAAACACTCCTGTGGTGTTTTTTTTTTTTATTCTATAAACGCATTCTGCTGACAGTGTCCAGTAGGTCCGTCATTCATTATATTATATAAATATTTACCTGCAGTAGTGTTATATTTTTTTTGTTCATCTCTATCATCTTTATCATCTCTATATTAGCAGACGCAGTACGGTAGTCCACGGCTGTGGCTACCTCTGTGTCGTCAGTGCTCGTCCATAATTGTATACCTACCTGTGGTGGTTTTTTTTTTCTATCTTCTTCATACTAGTAGTTTAGGAGTCTGCTGACAGTGTCCAGCAGGTCCGTCATTATATTATATATACCTGCAGTAGTGATATATATATATTTTTTATATCATTATCATCTCTATACTAGCAGACGCAGTATGGTAGTCCACGGCTGTAGCTACCTCTGTGTCGTCAGTGCTCGTCCATAATTGTATACCTACCTGTGGTGGGGTTTTTTTTTCTATCTTCTTCATACTAGTAGTTTAGGAGTCTGCTGACAGTGTCCAGCAGGTCCGTCATTATATTATATATACCTGCAGTAGTGATATATATATATTTTTTATATCATTATCATCTCAATACTAGCAGACGCAGTACGGTAGTCCACGGCTGTAGCTACCTCTGTGTCGTCAGTGCTCGTCCATAATTGTATACCTACCTGTGGTGGGGGTTTTTTTTTTCTATCTTCTTCATACTAGTAGTTTAGGAGTCTGCTGACAGTATCCAGCAGGTCTGTCATTATATTATATATACCTGCAGTAGTGATATATATATATTTTTTATATCATTATCATCTCTATACTAGCAGACGCAGTACGGTAGTCCACGGCTGTAGCTACCTCTGTGTCGTCAGTGCTCGTCCATAATTGTATACCTACCTGTGGTGGGGTTTTTTTTTCTATCTTCTTCATACTAGTAGTTTAGGAGTCTGCTGACAGTGTCCAGCAGGTCCGTCATTATATTATATATACCTGCAGTAGTGATATATATATATTTTTTATATCATTATCATCTCTATACTAGCAGACGCAGTACGGTAGTCCACGGCTGTAGCTACCTCTGTGTCGTCAGTGCTCGTCCATAATTGTATACCTACCTGTGGTGGGTTTTTTTTTCTATCTTCTTCATACTAGTAGTTTAGGAGTCTGCTGACAGTGTCCAGCAGGTCCGTCATTATATTATATATACCTGCAGTAGTGATATATATATATATTTTTTATATCATTATCATCTCAATACTAGCAGACGCAGTACGGTAGTCCACGGCTGTAGCTACCTCTGTGTCGTCAGTGCTCGTCCATAATTGTATACCTACCTGTGGTGGGGTTTTTTTTTTTCTATCTTCTTCATACTAGTAGTTTAGGAGTCTGCTGACAGTATCCAGCAGGTCCGTCATTATATTATATATACCTGCAGTAGTGATATATATATATTTTTTATATCATTATCATCTCTATACTAGCAGACGCAGCACGGTAGTCCACGGCTGTAGCTACCTCTGTGTCGTCAGTGCTCGTCCATAATTGTATACCTACCTGTGGTGGGTTTTTTTTTCTATCTTCTTCATACTAGTAGTTTAGGAGTCTGCTGACAGTGTCCAGCAGGTCCGTCATTATATTATATATACCTGCAGTAGTGATATATATATATTTTTTATATCATTATCATCTCTATACTAGCAGACGCAGTACGGTAGTCCACGGCTGTGGCTACCTCTGTGTCGTCAGTGCTCGTCCATAATTGTATACCTACCTGTGGTGGTTTTTTTTTTTCTATCTTCTTCATACTAGTAGTTTAGGAGTCTGCTGACAGTGTCCAGCAGGTCCGTCATTATATTATATATACCTGCAGTAGTGATATATATATATTTTTTATATCATTATCATCTCTATACTAGCAGACGCAGTACGGTAGTCCACGGCTGTAGCTACCTCTGTGTCGTCAGTGCTCGTCCATAATTGTATACCTACCTGTGGTGGGGGTTTTTTTTTCTATCTTCTTCATACTAGTAGTTTAGGAGTCTGCTGACAGTGTCCAGCAGGTCCGTCATTATATTATATATACCTGCAGTAGTGATATATATATATTTTTTATATCATTATCATCTCTATACTAGCAGACGCAGTACGGTAGTCCACGGCTGTAGCTACCTCTGTGTCGTCAGTCACTCGTCATCCATAAGTATACTAGTATCCATCCATCTCCATTGTTTACCTGAGGTGCCTTTTAGTTGTGCCTATTAAAATATGGAGAACAAAAATGTTGAGGTTCCAAAAATAGGGAAAGATCAAGATCCACTTCCACCTCGTGCTGAAGCTGCTGCCACTAGTCATGGCCGAGACGATGAAATTGCATCAACGTCGTCTGCCAAGGCCGATGCCCAATGTCATAGTACAGAGCATGTAAAATCCAAAACACAAAATATCAGTAAAAAAAGGACTCAAAAATCTAAAATAAAATCGTCGTCGGAGAGGCGTAAACTTGCCAATATGCCATTTACCACACGGAGTGGCAAGGAACGGCTGAGGCCCTGGCCTATGTTCATGGCTATTGGTTCAGCTTCACATGAGGATGGAAGCACTCAGCCTCTCGCTAGAAAAATGAAAAGACTTAAGCTGGCAAAAGCACAGCAAAGAACTGTGCGTTCTTCAAAATCACAAATCCACAAGGAGAGTCCAATTGTGTCGGTTGCGATGCCTGACCTTCCCAACACTGGACGTGAAGAGCATGCGCCTTCCACCATTTGCACGCCCCCTGCAAGTGCTGGAAGGAGCACCCGCAGTCCAGTTCCTGATAGTCAGATTGAAGATGTCAGTGTTGAAGTACACCAGGATGAGGAGGATATGGGTGTTGCTGGCGCTGGGGAGGAAATTGACAAGGAGGATTCTGATGGTGAGGTGGTTTGTTTAAGTCAGGCACCCGGGGAGACACCTGTTGTCCGTGGGAGGAATATGGCCATTGACATGCCTGGTGAAAATACCAAAAAAATCAGCTCTTCGGTGTGGAAGTATTTCAATAGAAATGCGGACAACAGGTGTGTTGCCTTTGTCAAGCTGTAATAAGTAGGGGTAAGGACGTTAACCACCTCGGAACATCCTCCCTTATACGTCACCTGCAGCGCATTCATCATAAGTCAGTGACAAGTTCAAAAACTTTGGGCGACAGCGGAAGCAGTCCACTGACCAGTAAATCCCTTCCTCTTGTAACCAAGCTCACGCAAACCACCCCACCAACTCCCTCAGTGTCAATTTCCTCCTTCCCCAGGAATGCCAATAGTCCTGCAGGCCATGTCACTGGCAATTCTGACGAGTCCTCTCCTGCCTGGGATTCCTCCGATACATCCTTGAGTGTAACGCCTACTGCTGCTGGCGCTGCTGTTGTTGCTGCTGGGAGTCGATGGTCATCCCAGAGGGGAAGTCGTAAGACCACTTTTACTACTTCCACCAAGCAATTGACTGTCCAACAGTCCTTTGCGAGGAAGATGAAATATCACAGCAGTCATCCTGCTGCAAAGCGGATAACTGAGGCCTTGGCATCCTGGGCGGTGAGAAACGTGGTTCCGGTATCCATCATTACTGCAGAGCCAACTAGAGACTTGTTTGAGGTACTGTGTCCCCGGTACCAAATACCATCTAGGTTCCATTTCTCTAGGCAGGCGATACCGAAAATGTACACAGACCTCAGAAAAAGACTCACCAGTGTCCTAAAAAATGCAGTTGTACCCAATGTCCACTTAACCACGGACATGTGGACAAGTGGAGCAGGGCAGACTCAGGACTATATGACTGTGACAGCCCACTGGGTAGATGTATTGACTCCCGCCGCAAGAACAGCAGTGGCGGCACCAGTAGCAGCATCTCGCAAACGCCAACTCTTTCCTAGGCAGGCAACGCTTTGTATCACCGCTTTCCAGAATACGCACACAGCTGAAAACCTCTTACGGCAACTGAGGAAGCTCATCGCAGAATGGCTTACCCCAATTGGACTCTCCTGTGGATTTGTGGCATCGGACAACGCCAGCAATATTGTGTGTGCATTAATATGGGCAAATTCCAGCACGTCCCATGTTTTGCACATACCTTGAATTTGGTGGTGCAGAATTATTTAAAAAACGAGAGGGGCGTGCAAGAGATGCTGTCGGTGGCCAGAAGAATTGCGGGACACTTTCGGCGTACAGGCACCACGTACAGAAGACTGGAGCAACACCAAAAACGCCTGAACCTGCCCTGCCATCATCTGAAGCAAGAAGTGGTAACGAGGTGGAATTCAACCCTCTATATGCTTCAGAGGTTGGAGGAGCAGCAAAAGGCCATTCAAGCCTATACAACTGACCACGATATAGGAGGTGGAATGCACCTGTCTCAAGCGCAGTGGAGAATGATTTCAACGTTGTGCAAGGTTCTGCAACCTTTTGAGCTTGCCACACGTGAAGTCAGTTCAGACACTGCCAGCCTGAGTCAGGTCATTCCCCTCATCAGGCTTTTGCAGAAGAAGCTGGAGACATTGAAGGAGGAGCTAACACTGAGCGATTCCGCTAGGCATGTGGGACTTGTGGATGGAGCCCTTAATTCGCTTAACAAGGATTCACGGGTGGTCAATCTGTTGAAATCAGAGCACTACATTTTGGCCACCGTGCTCGATCCTAGATTTAAAACCTACGTTGTATCTCTCTTTCCGGCAGACACAAGTCTGCAGGGGTTCAAAGAACTGCTGGTGAGAAAATTGTCATGTCAAGCGGAACGCGACCTGTCAACATCTCCTCCTTCACATTCTCCCGCAACTGGGGGTGCGAGGAAAAGGCTCAGAATTCCGAGCCCACCCGCTGGCGGTGATGCAGGGCAGTCTGGAGCGACTGCTGATGCTGACATCTGGTCCGGACTGAAGGACCTGACAACGATTACGGACATGTCGTCTACTGTCACTGCATATGATTCTCTCACCATTGAAAGAATGGTGGAGGATTATATGAGTGACCGCATCCAAGTAGGCACGTCAGACAGTCCGTACGTATACTGGCAGGAAAAAGAGGCAATTTGGAGGCCCTTGCACAAACTGGCTTTATTCTACCTAAGTTGCCCTCCCACAAGTGTGTACTCCGAAAGAGTGTTTAGTGCCGCCGCTCACCTTGTCAGCAATCGGCGTACGAGGTTACTTCCAGAAAATGTGGAGAAGATGATGTTCATTAAAATGAATTATAATCAATTCCTCCGTGGAGACATTGACCAGCAGCAATTGCTTCCACAAAGTACACAGGGAGCTGTGATGGTGGATTCCAGTGGGGACGAATTGATAATCTGTGAGGAGGAGGATGTACACGGTGATGAATCGGAGGATGATGATGAGGTGGACATCTTGCCTCTGTAGAGCCAGTTTGTGCAAGGAGAGATTAATTGCTTCTTTTTTGGTGGGGGTCCAAACCAACCCGTCATTTCAGTCACAGTCGTGTGGCAGACCCTGTCACTGAAATGATGGGTTGGTTAAAGTGTGCATGTCCTGTTTATACAACATAAGGGTGGGTGGGAGGGCCCAAGGACAATTCCATCTTGCACCTCTTTTTTCTTTCATTTTTCTTTGCATCATGTGCTGTTTGGGGAGTGTTTTTTGGAAGGGCCATCCTGCGTGACACTGCAGTGACACTCCTAGATGGGCCAGGTGTTTGTGTCGGCCACTAGGGTCGCTTATCTTAGTCACACAGCTACCTCATTGCGCCTCTTTTTTTTCTTCTTTGCGTCATGTGCTGTTTGGGGAGTGTTTTTTGGAAGGGCCATCCTGCGTGACACTGCAGTGCCACTCCTAGATGGGCCAGGTGTTTGTGTCGGCCACTAGGGTCACTTATCTTAGTCACACAGCTACCTCATTGCGCCTCTTTTTTTTCTTCTTTGCGTCATGTGCTGTTTGGGGAGTATTTTTTGGAAGGGCCATCCGGCCTGACACTGCAGTGCCACTCCTAGATGTGCCAGGTGTTTGTGTCGGCCACTAGGGTCGCTTAGCTTACTCACACAACTACCTCATTGCGCCTCTTTTTTTCTTTGCGTCATGTGCTGTTTGGGGAGTGTTTTTTGAAAGGGCCATCCTGCGTGACACTGCAGTGCCACTCCTAGATGGGCCAGGTGTTTGTGTCGGCCACTTGGGTCGCTGAGCTTAGTCATCCAGCGACCTCGGTGCAAATTTTAGGACTAAAAATAATATTGTGAGGTGTTCAGAATAGACTGAAAATGAGTGGAAATTATGGTTATTGAGGTTAATAATACTTTGGGATCAAAATGACCCCCAAATTCTATGATTTAAGCTGTTTTTTAGGTTTTTTTGAAAAAAACACCCGAATCCAAAACACACCCGAATCCGACAAAAAAAATTCGGCGAGGTTTTGCCAAAACGCGTTCGAACCCAAAACACGGCCACGGAACCAAACACAAAACCAAAACACAAAACCCGAAAAATTTCCGGTGCACATCTCTACGGGGGAGTAAAGAAACTTCACTCCCCCGTCACCCCCCCTTGCCGCCGAGGCATCCGTCGGCCGTTTTGGCGGTCAGGCACCTCGGCTGAAAATCGTCCATTGTGTAAGGCCCTTAAGTGTTGTTGTGAAGATGTTGTAAAAACGGATGGTACAGTATATTAAGCAGACAGAGATCCGCATAGGCTCGAAGCCACATAAGCACCCGGAATTTTTGTGACATTTGTTTAGGGTAGGCAGGGCTAGCCTTAGTGATAGACAGTTGGGGTCATGTGACCCAGGGTGCCTATAAGGTTTTAGGTAGGAGGAGTATAGGCAGAGGTATATAGTCCTGAGGTAGGCAGCCATCTTCCTCTTGCCAGTTCTTCAGGATTACAGTAAGGAGTGAATTCTGGTGTATTGTGGCTTGCTTCCCCCCACGTCTGCTTTGTATCCCCTCTGTCCAGCCTGTGTCTCTGTGCCATGCCCCGTCCGCGTAGATCTGCACCCCCTCCCCGCCGCTTGGCCGAGGCTGCTCGCCCGCTCACGGCGGCTGGTTACCGCCGGCCGCGTGTGCGGGTGGTCCCCCCCCCAGCCGGGCCGCCCGCCGGAGGGATGCTATCGCTCCCTTCGGGCGGCGGTGACTCCCCGGCGGCTACTGTGCGAGGCGCTCGGCGCGCCCGTGGAGCGGCGCTCGCTGGGGCTCAGGCGGCGCTGGGCGACCCCTTCTCCCTCCTCACGGCTGCAGGGAGCGGGTCAGGTGACCCAGCGGTCGGGTCCCTCGGCCCCGCTGCGAGCCGCGTACAGCCCTCTCTCTCCCCAGCTGGCACCCCTGCGGGCGCATGGGGGCTACACAATATTTTAAGGTCGGGCACGGTGCGGGGGGCGGGGCCTGCGCTTCCCTTTACCTCGGAGGGAGTGGGTAGTGCCCTGCCTCCTCCCGCTTTTCCCCTGGTTCCCGCGGCCGCTGTTGTCGTCGGGGCGCCGACGTCAGGGGTGGACGGGCAGGCTTGTGGGATTCACCCGGGGGCGCTCCCGGTGTCCCAGATCCTGCTGCCGCCGGCCGGTGGCCTGTGGCCCGGGGCGGTAACGCCACCTGCGAGACGGCCCGACGTGCAGCGGCCGGAGTCCGGCCGCAGTTTTCTGGCCACTTTGCGGCGATGTGCGACGCGTCCCAAGCTGCGCCCACGGGTTTCCTGCCGGCGGCTTCGGTGTCGGTGGCCTGGTCCGGGGCCCTGCAGTTCCCAATCATGACATCTGGGGTGGCGGCAGGTTTCCAGGGTGGGCGGGCTCCCCTGCCTGCCCCTTATTTGCCGCCGGCGTTCGCGCATGCGCAGGGCTCTGTTGCATCGTGGCCCGGCCCTGCGGGCCCTGGGTTGGCCCCCTTTTCGGGGTCGTACACAGGGGGGTTTTTTCTTGGGGCCCTGCAGCAGACTCCGTATTGGTCCGCGCCTTTCCCACAGACTCCGTACGCTTGGCACCCTGGGTTTTCTGCTGCGGCCCCTTGGCCCCCCTTAAGTTGCGCGGCCGCCGGCGTGGCGGATGCTGAGGCTTTGGACGCGCCGGTCCCCTTTTCTCTGCCTCCCCTTCCTGTTTCCCCCCTTCCTTGCCTTCGGGTCCTCCCCCGGCGGCTGCCGGTTTTTTACCTCCCCCCCCCCCTACTGTCTCCCCCTTAGGTGTCGATGGGTCGAGGGGGGTCTCTCCCCCTGGCGGTTCGTCCGGAGCCTTGACGGTAGCGGCTTCCAGTGCACCACAGCGGAGATCGTCAGCGGGAAAGAACGTGCCTGCGGGAACAGGTGAATCTTCAGGGATCTCGGGTCCCTGAAGAGAGGCTCTCTGGGCCCGCCGCAGCATCCGAAGAGGCGGGCGAACCTTCTGGAACCGGTGAGATAGTTACTCCTTCTTCTGATAGTTCTTCTTCCAGCTCTTCTTCTGATACTAGGTCTTCTGGGTCCCCTAGGCGCCCGCGTAAATTAGCCAGGCTCATTGCGCATCGCATACACAGTAAAGATAGGAAGGCTTAAGGCAGGGCGTCGGCGGTTGCTTCGGAACCTCCGCGTTTTACGGAAATGGTGCACTGCGCGAACACAGCAGTCACCAGGGGTTTGCGTAAGCGGATGAGGGATAAGATTAGGAAGGGTAAATATGTCGACATGTTCACCCTTACGGATGACATGCGGAAGGCTTTCGATAAAGCCAGGAAAGTCGGGGGCATTGGAGAAAATGCATTTCGCAATTTTCATCAGTGGCTCCGTGGAATTTTAGTGTTTACGGCGGGCTACGCCGAAACGAGGCCGGCGGAATATCATAACGCGGTTAAATATTTATTCCTGGTGCACGAAATGTACTTGACCTCCAAGGGTTATGCATGGCGGGACTACGACGAGAAGTTCCGTCGCAACCAGGACGGTAACCCGACTCTACCCTTGGGGTTTAAGGACGTTGAGGTGTGGCTGGAGGTCACGCAACATGGTAGGCCCCTCCCTGAATCCCAAGGCGGTAAAGCGGTTTCGGGTGTCCGCCCGAGCCCTACCCCGGGGAGTAAAGGGAAATGTTTTGCTTTCAACGAGGGAAAATGTCCCCGGGGTACTAGTTGCCGTTTTCGCCACTCCTGCAAAGTGTGCGGCGGGGGCCACCCGGCCAAGGACTGCACTTCCACTCCCGGATCCCGGCCCGGTGAGGCTGCCGAGGTGCTCGGAAGTGGAAAGTAAGGCATCGTCGCCCATCAACGTCCCGGAATTGACTAAATGGTTGGGGTCTTACCCTGACCTCACTTCCGGGCTGTTCTTGTTAGACGGTTTCCGTCATGGTTTCAGGCTCCCCATCCCAGACTCAGTCTTCGTCGTCTCACGTCGCAATTTGAAGTCCGCGCGCAATTTCCCGTTAGTGGTCTCCCGTAAGGTCCAGGCGGAAATCAGCTTGGGGCGCATGTGCGGCCCTTTTCCGTCCCCCCCAATGCCCCGGCTGTGCATCTTTCCTTTAGGGGGGGTTCCCAAGAAGGCTCCGGGCCAATTCCGCCTCATTCAACATTTGTCCCACCCTCGTGGCGGATCGGTTAACGACGCCATTCCGGCGGAGGCTTGCAGGGTGCGATACCAATCTTTTGACGAGGCCCTTCGGTTAGTCAAGGCGGCAGGCCCTGGCGCCCTTATGGCTAAGCTGGACATTGAGTCTGCTTTCCGCCTGCTGCCCATTCACCCGGATTCTCTTCGTTTCCTCGGTTTCCGGTTAGGGGGTGGTTTCTACGTCGACAGGTGCTTGCCGATGGGTTGTTCTGTGTCTTGTGCCTACTTTGAGAAATTCAGTTTTTTTTTACATTGGTGCGTGGTGTCGGCCTCCGGTCACCCGGGGGTTGCCCACTACTTAGATGATTTTCTCTTTGTGGGTCCAAGGGACAGCTCGGTTTAAGGGGAGGTCCTGGGTTTAGCCCAGCGTTTGTTCGGTCATCTCGGGGTGCCCGTGGCCTCGGATAAGACCGAGGGGCCCACGGTTTGCCTCAGTTATTTGGGCATTGAAATCGATTCGGAGGCCGGTTGCTGCAGGCTCCCCGCAGATAAGGTGCACAAATTGCTGGGTCTCATAGAGCAATGCCTTCTCAGCCGTAGGGTCAGGTTACAACGAGTGCAGTCATTACTGGGGTCTTTCAATTTTGCGTGCAGGATCATACCCATGGGGCGCGTTTTCTGCCGTAAACTTGAGAGATCCATGGCGGGGGTTAGTAAGCCGCATCATACGGTGTATATTTCGCGCGAGATTAGAGAAGACCTGCAAATCTGGTCCACATTTTTGGTTTCCTTTAACCGGGAGGTGTTATGGCCAGCGGAGCGCTGTTCCAACGCCGCGTTGCAACTTTTTACGGATGCTGCTGGCGGTTCGGGTTTCGGGGCTTTTTTCATGACGGAGTGGTGCGCCGCGCCTTGGCCTTTGTCATGGGTTTCCAGCGGTTTCACGAAGAACTTGCTTCTTTTGGAATTGTTCCCGTTGATAGTGGCAGTTGAATTGTGGTCAACAGGATTGTCAGATCGGAGCATTGTGTTCCGCCTCGACAATCTGGGCGTCGTACATGCTGTTAATAACCAACGTTCGTCCTCTCCGCAAGCCTTGCGCCTGTTGCGTTATTTAGTGCTTAAATGCCTGAGGCATAATATTCATTTCACGGCTGCGCATGTCCCGGGTGTTGACAATAGAATTGCTGATGCGCTGTACCGTTTTGAGTTCGGTAAGTTCCGGGAGCTGGTTCCTGGTGCAGATATTGGGGGTTTAACTGTTCCGCCCTTCCTGTGGAAGCTCGTTGACTAGGAGCTACGGTGGCTGGTTGCCTCGGTTTCACTGACGGATGTGGTGGCGGCAAGCGGGATCGCTGCCGCGGTGAGTGGGTCCTGCCTATGCGGGTAGGACACCG
The DNA here is from genome assembly GCF_028390025.1 of Pseudophryne corroboree. Lineage (NCBI taxonomy): Eukaryota > Metazoa > Chordata > Amphibia > Anura > Myobatrachidae > Pseudophryne > Pseudophryne corroboree. The sequence goes on from NC_086446.1 coordinate 283,446,320, forward strand.
GTTCGGGTCGCGGAAGCCCGGTGTCAGTTGGCTGGTTTTGCGACCTTGCTTTTGGGGAGTTCAGAGGTTGAATTTGATTCATTGCGCCTGTTGCGCGAACCCAAAAACGCGTTTTACCCGTCGGTTCTTGAACGGCTAGCGTTCAGGAATGGAGGGTGTGAAGTGAATTTTTTAATTTTCCTCCGAGGGGGCCGAATTACAATTGGCATCACTCACGGTCCACGGGAGGTTTTTTGAGTTTTCTCCTTCACTTGGGTTCTTTATAGGTATGTTTCGTTAAGATACTGTACTTGAACGGTTTCTGACAGTAGGAATTTTCTTTTACAGCTGCTTTGGATATCTCGGATCAGATTTGGCTTATTGGCCATTCTTAAATTTTTTGGGCGGAGAGGCATCCTATGGCGAGACGAACGTGCGATTTCGTTGGGGACAAAGTAGTCAGATGGTTGGGTGTTAGAGGTTGGATTGGTTTACTTCGCCTGCTGTTTCGCCACGAACGAAGGTGGGGGCGGCCTGGCTGGATTGTCGTTCACCTCGGGGGGAATGATATGGGTCGAGTCAAAGGCATCGACCTCATCCTGAGTATCAAGGCGGACTTGGTCGCTTTGCGAGCATACTGGCCACTAGTGACAGTTGTATGGTCAGACATAATGCCCCGTTTTCACTGGCGGGGTGCGGTTCGGTTTTCGGCAATTGAAAAAGCTAGGAAGAAAGTTAATTCTGCAGTGTCAGTGTATGTGCAGGCGATAGGGGGTTTGGTTGTCAGGCACCCGCTGTTAGTTCTTCACAATGTGCAGTTTTATAGGGAGGACGGTGTTCACCTTTCCCCTGCGGGTATTGGTGTGTTTTTAGAGAGTATCTTTCGAGTTTTGTCAGGTTGATGTTTAATTTTTATTTATTTATTTTCTTCTCCTTTGGTTTTGGTTGGATGGCGGTCTGCGGTTTTTTGTGGAAAATCCTTGTTGTGGCGGAAAGTCGCTACCAGCCAGCGGTCAAAGTTACATAAGTGGTCACTGTGGGGCACCCCCTTTTGATAGAACAGCGAGTGTGTCCTCCCCTTGCGGGTGGACTACGGATGTTCCCTTGCGGGTTCGTCCAAGGCTCTGCTAGAGTAAGGGGGGTGAGCCTGCACAGTGCGGGTTATGTTTAAGGAGGCGGTGGTGAGTCCCCTCCTAGTTTTTACTGGTTTTATTATAGTTGACTGGTGCTGGTGAGTTGGTAGCGCCTTTTCTCGCCATCCTCCAATATTTAGTTTAAATGACAGGTCATCAAACAATAAATACTAGTTTGACCTTTTAAATCTAGCAGTTGGTGTCCGTGTGGTTATTTCATAGAGATAAGCTAGCTAAGTGTTAAATGTTAAGTGTGTCAGAATAAAGTCGTGGGTGACTTAAGCAGGCAGAGATCCGCATAGGCTCGAAGCCACATAAGCACCCGGAATTTTTGTGACATTTGTTTAGGGTAGGCAGGGCTAGCCTTAGTGATAGACAGTTGGGGTCATGTGACCCAGGGTGCCTATAAGGTTTTAGGTAGGAGGAGTATAGGCAGAGGTATATAGTCCTGAGGTAGGCAGCCATCTTCCTCTTGCCAGTTCTTCAGGATGCCCTCCCACCCGCCCTTTAATTTTGTTCTTTCGGTCCGCTTTCGGACCTCTTTTTTTCAATTTCTGAGTAGGCTTTGATAGCCAGATGGGCGGAAAGTCGCTACCAGCCAGCGGTCAAAGTTACATAAGTGGTCACTGTGGGGCACCCCCTTTTGATAGAACAGCGAGTGTGTCCTCCCCTTGCGGGTGGACTACGGATGTTCCCTTGCTGGTTCGTCCAAGGCTCTGCTAGAGTAAGGGGGGTGAGACTGCACAGTGCGGGTTATGTTTAAGGAGGCGGTGGTGAGTCCCCTCCTAGTTTTTACTGGTTTTATTATAGTTGACTGGTGCTGGTGAGTTGGTAGCGCCTTTTCTCGCCATCCTCCAATATTTAGTTTAAATGACAGGTCATCAAACAATAAATACTAGTTTGACCTTTTAAATCTAGCAGTTGGTGTCCGTGTGGTTATTTCATAGAGATAAGCTAGCTAAGTGTTAAATGTTAAGTGTGTCAGAATAAAGTCGTGGGTGACTTATAAGAGTTAAATATAAATGCTGCAATATGGCCTGATTTGACCTACTGTACTGTATGTTAAGCTCACTGGTACGGAATGCGGTTAGTTTACTGACAGTCGGGATCCTGCCCCCCGCCACAATGCCGTGGCCAGAAATCCGATTTGGTCATGATACAGACGTCCAAACCCCGACAGTTGGCGTCCCGCCCTATGTAAGTATAGGGCCACCGATAGTTTTAGGGTCAGCAGGGTTAGTTTAGCCTCCCCTCCCCCCAGGGAGGTTAGGGTTAGGCTGCAGGGAGGGGGGTTAAGCACCCACGGAGAGGGTTAGGGTAGCGCTGTGGGGGAGAGAGAGTTAAGTTTAGTCAGCGGGGAGGGGGGTTAGGTTTAGGCAATGCTGCAGGGATGTTAGGGTTGGGCACTATAGGGGCAGGTTAGGGTTAGGCTGCGTGGGGAGGTTAGGCTGCATGGAGGAGCGTTAGGCACCCACGGAGAGGGTTAGGGTTAGGCTGCAGGGAGCTGGAACACCGAAGGAGTCAGGCTGCACCGCAGGGTGGGAATTGGTGCCGGTCTCTTGGAGAACAGTGATAGAGTCGGTGATTTTGATCTGCGCTTATAGGTATAGAGGCAGCCTGTATGGTACAAAGGGCCTTCACCAAGACTTAAGCATAAGGCTCTAACCATCTGGATCCCGCACAGGTGACCAAACGCAGCTGGCTCTGTTTGTGAAGTGGTGTTCCAGTATCCCATTTGGGTGATATGCTTTTAATCTTTTTGTTTAATGTAAGTGTGTTTTTGTCAGAATAAACCGATTTGTATGGTGAAGCAGTATTGCACTATATTTTTCTCCCTCTGAGTCCCCAGCCTATCAGGACATCTGCGGGGATTGAGGATCCACGTCATATGGTGGATGATATGCTTGACTGACTCATATTTATGTGAGTTGAACCAATAAAAATATCTTCTTCACTTCACCTTAAAAAACTGGTTGCACTATGTTTTTTTTATTTTTAGTCCTACAGATTTGTTACCTCTCTGAGAAGGGTGGATTTTTGTACTCCACTAATAACTCCCACTATAAAAGAGGCTATCAATTCCAATTGGTTGATATTTAAGTAAGTTATTTCATTTGTTGTTGGTGTATGGTGGCGCCAGGTGTGGTCTCTTGGAGAAGCTGAATCACAGGAGCTGGAATACCTGGAACGTCAAGCTGTAAATTCACCAAATAGGAGAGACATGTATGCAAGGATTGACAACCAAAGCGCTGACGATTATCCAGCCCTGGAGCAGGATATTTATACCAGCTGGTGAGCAAGGATTAGCTGGATATTTAAGGCAGAGTACAGACTGCAGCGGATAGGCTGAAAACAACATGTGATGAGAAACAAACATGGCTGCGCCCATGTTTGAAACTGGAGGGAAAGTCTGTTTGTAATTAACATGTGGGAATCGGCAATAATGGCGGCAGAAACCGCGGAGGGCAGGAGACGCCATACTTAATACAAATGGATATTTTGTATCATGTTGCCATGCCAGCGCTGCCGCAATCACTGAAGAGAACCTTGAGACACAGACATGCAGCGCGCTGCCTGCAGACAGCGCAGGTGGAATCCAGGCCTGGGATGTCGGGCCAGTCTCAGGAGGCACTTAGCAGGTAAATAATGGGGGCTAATAACCGGGATCGTGACAATGTGCTGTTTGGGGACTATTTTTTTAAAGTGCCATCCTGTCTGACACTTCCGTATATGTCCAGTGGTAATTTTGCCGTATAATTCCAGTGATTTGGACGTATAATTCCAGTGATTTTGCCGTTTAATTCCAGTGATTTGGACGTATAATTCCAGTGATTTGGACGTATAATTCCAGTGATTTTGCAGTATAATTCCAGTGATTTGGACGTATACTTAATTCCAGTGATTTTGCCATTTAATTCCAGTGATTTTGCCGTATAATTCCAGTGATTTGGACATATAATTCCAGTGATTTTGACGTATAATTCCAGTGATTTTGACGTATAATTCCAGTGATTTTGCAGTATATTTCCAGTGATTTGGACGTACAATTCCAGTAATTTTGCCATTTAATTCCAGTGATTTGGACGTATAATTCCAGTGATTTGGACGTATAATTTCAGTGATTTGGACGTATAATTCCAGTGGGAATTGTTTGTGTCACTTGGCTTAGTCATACAGCTACCTCATTGCACCTCTTCTACATCTTTGCATGAAGTGCTGTTTGGGGCCTAGTTTTTGAAAAGTGCCATCCTGTATGATACTGCAGTGCCACTCCTAGATGGGCCAGATGTTTGTGCCGCACACTTGTGTCGCTTGGCTTAGTCATACAGCAGCTTCGGTGCACCTTTTTTCTTCTTTGCATCATGTGATGTTTGGGGCCTTTTTTTATATCTGCCCTCCTGTCTGACACTGCAGTGCCACTCCTAGATGGGCCAGGTGTTTGTGCCGCACATTTGTGTCGTTTAGCTTAGTCATACAGGGGGTCATTCCGAGTTGATCGCTAGTGAAAAATGTTTGCAGCACAGCGATTAAGTGAAAAAGCGGCACTTCTGCGCATGTGGCGCAGTGCGCACGCGCAACGTACTTTCAAAACAGGCGATGTATATTTACACAAGGTCTAGCGATGCTTTTCAGTCGCAATGGCAGCCGCAGAGTGATTGACTGGAAAGGGGCGTTTCTGTGTGTCAACTGACCGTTTTCAGGGAGTGCTCGAAAAAACGCAGGCGTGCCAGGAAAAACGCAGCCGTGGCTGGCCAAACGCAGGGCGTGTTTGTGACATCAAATCCGGAACTGAACAGTCTGAAGTGATCGCAAGCTAGGAGTAGGTCTGGAGCTACTCTGAAACTGCACAATTTTTTTTTGTAGTCGCTTTGCGATCCTTTCATTCGCACTTCTGCTAAGATGAAATACACTCCCAGGGGGTGGCGGCTTAGCGTTTGCACGACTGCTAAAAACTGCTAGCGAGCGATCAACTCAGAATGACCCCCACAGCCACCTTGGTGCAACCGTTTGACCTAAAAACAATATTGTGAGGTGTGACTGTAGAGATGAGCGCCTGAAATTTTTCGGGTTTTGTGTTTTGGTTTTGGGTTCGGTTCCGCGGCCGTGTTTTGGGTTCGAACGCGTTTTGGCAAAACCTCACCGAATTTTTTTTGTCGGATTCGGGTGTGTTTTGGATTCGGGTGTTTTTTTCAAAAAACACTAAAAAACAGCTTAAATCATAGAATTTGGGGGTCATTTTGATCCCAAAGTATTATTAACCTCAAAAACCATAATTTACACTCATTTTCAGTCTATTCTGAATACCTCACACCTCACAATATTATTTTTAGTCCTAAAATTTGCACCGAGGTCGCTGTGTGAGTAAGATAAGCGACCCTAGTGGCCGACACAAACACCGGGCCCATCTAGGAGTGGCACTGCAGTGTCACGCAGGATGTCCCTTCCAAAAAACCCTCCCCAAACAGCACATGACGCAAAGAAAAAAAGAGGCGCAATGAGGTAGCTGTGTGAGTAAGATTAGCGACCCTAGTGGCCGACACAAACACCGGGCCCATCTAGGAGTGGCACTGCAGTGTCACGCAGGATGTCCCTTCCAAAAAACCCTCCCCAAACAGCACATGACGCAAAGAAAAAAAGAGGCGCAATGAGGTAGCTGACTGTGTGAGTAAGATTAGCGACCCTAGTGGCCGACACAAACACCGGGCCCATCTAGGAGTGGCACTGCAGTGTCACGCAGGATGTCCCTTCCAAAAAACCCTCCCCAATCAGCACATGATGCAAAGAAAAAGAAAAGAAAAAAGAGGTGCAAGATGGAATTGTCCTTGGGCCCTCCCACCCACCCTTATGTTGTATAAACAAAACAGGACATGCACACTTTAACCAACCCATCATTTCAGTGGCAGGGTCTGCCACACGACTGTGACTGATATGACGGGTTGGTTTGGACCCCCCCCAAAAAAGAAGCAATTAATCTCTCCTTGCACAAACTGGCTCTACAGAGGCAAGATGTCCACCTCATCTTCACCCTCCGATATATCACCGTGTACATCCCCCTCCTCACAGATTATCAATTCGTCCCCACTGGAATCCACCATCTCAGCTCCCTGTGTACTTTGTGGAGGCAATTGCTGCTGGTCAATGTCTCCGCGGAGGAATTGATTATAATTCATTTTAATGAACATCATCTTCTCCACATTTTCTGGATGTAACCTCGTACGCCGATTGCTGACAAGGTGAGCGGCGGCACTAAACACTCTTTCGGAGTACACACTTGTGGGAGGGCAACTTAGGTAGAATAAAGCCAGTTTGTGCAAGGGCCTCCAAATTGCCTCTTTTTCCTGCCAGTATAAGTACGGACTGTGTGACGTGCCTACTTGGATGCGGTCACTCATATAATCCTCCACCATTCTATCAATGTTGAGAGAATCATATGCAGTGACAGTAGACGACATGTCCGTAATCGTTGTCAGGTCCTTCAGTCCGGACCAGATGTCAGCATCAGCAGTCGCTCCAGACTGCCCTGCATCACCGCCAGCGGGTGGGCTCGGAATTCTGAGCCTTTTCCTCGCACCCCCAGTTGCGGGAGAATGTGAAGGAGGAGATGTTGACAGGTCGCGTTCCGCTTGACTTGACAATTTTGTCACCAGCAGGTCTTTCAACCCCAGCAGACCTGTGTCTGCCGGAAAGAGAGATCCAAGGTAGGCTTTAAATCTAGGATCGAGCACGGTGGCCAAAATGTAGTGCTCTGATTTCAACAGATTGACCACCCGTGAATCCTTGTTAAGCGAATTAAGGGCTGCATCCACAAGTCCCACATGCCTAGCGGAATCGCTCCCTTTTAGCTCCTTCTTCAATGCCTCCAGCTTCTTCTGCAAAAGCCTGATGAGGGGAATGACCTGACTCAGGCTGGCAGTGTCTGAACTGACTTCACGTGTGGCAAGTTCAAAGGGCATCAGAACCTTGCACAACGTTGAAATCATTCTCCACTGCACTTGAGACAGGTGCATTCCACCTACTATATCGTGCTCAATTGTATAGGCTTGAATGGCCTTTTGCTGCTCCTCCAACCTCTGAAGCATATAGAGGGTTGAATTCCACCTCGTTACCACTTCTTGCTTCAGATGATGGCAGGGCAGGTTCAGTAGTTTTTGGTGGTGCTCCAGTCTTCTGTACGTGGTGCCTGTACGCCGAAAGTGTCCCGCAATTTTTCTGGCCACCGACAGCATCTCTTGCACGCCCCTGTCGTTTTTTAAAAAATTCTGCACCACCAAATTCAAGGTATGTGCAAAACATGGGACGTGCTGGAATTTGCCCATATTTAATGCACACACAATATTGCTGGCGTTGTCCGATGCCACAAATCCACAGGAGAGTCCAATTGGGGTAAGCCATTCCGCGATGATCTTCCTCAGTTGCCGTAAGAGGTTTTCAGCTGTGTGCGTATTCTGGAAAGCGGTGATACAAAGCGTAGCCTGCCTAGGAAAGAGTTGGCGTTTGCGAGATGCTGCTACTGGTGCCGCCGCTGCTGTTCTTGCGGCGGGAGTCCATACATCTACCCAGTGGGCTGTCACAGTCATATAGTCCTGACCCTGCCCTGCTCCACTTGTCCACATGTCCGTGGTTAAGTGGACATTGGGTACAGCTGCATTTTTTAGGACACTGGTGACTCTTTTTCTGAGGTCTGTGTACATTTTCGGTATCGCCTGCCTAGAGAAATGGAACCTAGATGGTATTTGGTACCGGGGACACAGTACCTCCAACAAGTCTCTAGTTGGCTCTGCAGTAATGATGGATACCGGAACCACGTTTCTCACCACCCAGGATGCCAAGGCCTCAGTTATCCGCTTTGCAGTAGGATGACTGCTGTGATATTTCATCTTCCTCGCAAAGGACTGTTGAACAGTCAATTGCTTACTGGAAGTAGTACAAGTGGGCTTACGACTTCCCCTCTGGGATGACCATCGACTCCCAGCGGCAACAACAGCAGCGCCAGCAGCAGTAGGCGTTACACGCAAGGATGCATCGGAGGAATCCCAGGCAGGAGAGGACTCGTCAGAATTGCCAGTGACATGGCCTGCAGGACTATTGGCATTCCTGGGGAAGGAGTAAATTGACACTGAGGGAGTTGGTGGGGTGGTTTGCGTGAGCTTGGTTACAAGAGGAAGGGATTTACTGGTCAGTGGACTGCTTCCGCTGTCACCCAAAGTTTTTGAACTTGTCACTGACTTATTATGAATGCGCTGCAGGTGACGTATAAGGGAGGATGTTCCGAGGTGGTTAACGTCCTTACCCCTACTTATTACAGCTTGACAAAGGGAACACACGGCTTGACACCTGTTGTCCGCATTTCTGGTGAAATACCTCCACACCGAAGAGCTGATTTTTTTGGTATTTTCACCTGGCATGTCAACGGCCATATTCCTCCCACGGACAACAGGTGTCTCCCCGGGTGCCTGACTTAAACAAACCACCTCACCATCAGAATCCTCCTGGTCAATTTCCTCCCCAGCGCCAGCAACACCCATATCCTCCTCATCCTGGTGTACTTCAACACTGACATCTTCAATCTGACTATCAGGAACTGGACTGCGGGTGCTCCTTCCAGCACTTGCAGGGGGCGTGCAAATGGTGGAAGGCGCATGCTCTTCACGTCCAGTGTTGGGAAGGTCAGGCATCGCAACCGACACAATTGGACTCTCCTTGTGGATTTGGGATTTCGAAGAATGCACAGTTCTTTGCTGTGCTGCTTTTGCCAGCTTGAGTCTTTTCATTTTTCTAGCGAGAGGCTGAGTGCTTCCATCCTCATGTGAAGCTGAACCACTAGCCATGAACATAGGCCAGGGCCTCAGCCGTTCCTTGCCACTCCGTGTGGTAAATGGCATATTGGCAAGTTTACGCTTCTCCTCCGACAATTTTATTTTAGGTTTTGGAGTCCTTTTTTTACTGATATTTGGTGTTTTGGATTTGACATGCTCTGTACTATGACATTGGGCATCGGCCTTGGCAGACGACGTTGCTGGCATTTCATCGTCTCGGCCATGACTAGTGGCAGCAGCTTCAGCACGAGGTGGAAGTGGATCTTGATCTTTCCCTAATTTTGGAACCTCAACATTTTTGTTCTCCATATTTTAATAGGCACAACTAAAAGGCACCTCAGGTAAACAATGGAGATGGATGGATTGGATACTAGTATACAATTATGGACGGGCTGCCGAGTGCCGACACAGAGGTAGCCACAGCCGTGAACTACCGCACTGTACTGTGTCTGCTGCTAATATATAGACTGGTTGATAAAGAGATAGTATACTCGTAACTAGTATGTATGTATAAAGAAAGAAAAAAAAACCACGGTTAGGTGGTATATACAATTATGGACGGGCTGCCGAGTGCCGACACAGAGGTAGCCACAGCCGTGAACTACCGCACTGTACTGTGTCTGCTGCTAATATATAGACTGGTTGATAAAGAGATAGTATACTCGTAACTAGTATGTATGTATAAAGAAAGAAAAAAAAACCACGGTTAGGTGGTATATACAATTATGGACGGGCTGCCGAGTGCCGACACAGAGGTAGCCACAGCCGTGAACTACCGCACTGTACTGTGTCTGCTGCTAATATATAGACTGGTTGATAAAGAGATAGTATACTCGTAACTAGTATGTATGTATAAAGAAAGAAAAAAAAAACACGGTTAGGTGGTATATACAATTATGGACGGGCTGCCGAGTGCCGACACAGAGGTAGCCACAGCCGTGAACTACCGCACTGTACTGTGTCTGCTGCTAATATATAGACTGGTTGATAAAGAGATAGTATACTCGTAACTAGTATGTATGTATAAAGAAAGAAAAAAAAACCACGGTTAGGTGGTATATACAATTATGGACGGGCTGCCGAGTGCCGACACAGAGGTAGCCACAGCCGTGAACTACCGCACTGTACTGTGTCTGCTGCTAATATATAGACTGGTTGATAAAGAGATAGTATACTCGTAACTAGTATGTATGTATAAAGAAAGAAAAAAAAACCACGGTTAGGTGGTATATACAATTATGGACGGGCTGCCGAGTGCCGACACAGAGGTAGCCACAGCCGTGAACTACCGCACTGTACTGTGTCTGCTGCTAATATATAGACTGGTTGATAAAGAGATAGTATACTCGTAACTAGTATGTATGTATAAAGAAAGAAAAAAAAACCACGGTTAGGTGGTATATACAATTATGGACGGGCTGCCGAGTGCCGACACAGAGGTAGCCACAGCCGTGAACTACCGCACTGTACTGTGTCTGCTGCTAATATATAGACTGGTTGATAAAGAGATAGTATACTCGTAACTAGTATGTATGTATAAAGAAAGAAAAAAAAACCACGGTTAGGTGGTATATACAATTATGGACGGGCTGCCGAGTGCCGACACAGAGGTAGCCACAGCCGTGAACTACCGCACTGTACTGTGTCTGCTGCTAATATATAGACTGGTTGATAAAGAGATAGTATACTCGTAACTAGTATGTATGTATAAAGAAAGAAAAAAAAACCACGGTTAGGTGGTATATACAATTATGGACGGGCTGCCGAGTGCCGACACAGAGGTAGCCACAGCCGTGAACTACCGCACTGTACTGTGTCTGCTGCTAATATATAGACTGGTTGATAAAGAGATAGTATACTCGTAACTAGTATGTATGTATAAAGAAAGAAAAAAAAACCACGGTTAGGTGGTATATACAATTATGGACGGGCTGCCGAGTGCCGACACAGAGGTAGCCACAGCCGTGAACTACCGCACTGTACTGTGTCTGCTGCTAATATATAGACTGGTTGATAAAGAGATAGTATACTCGTAACTAGTATGTATGTATAAAGAAAGAAAAAAAAACCACGGTTAGGTGGTATATACAATTATGGACGGGCTGCCGAGTGCCGACACAGAGGTAGCCACAGCCGTGAACTACCGCACTGTACTGTGTCTGCTGCTAATATATAGACTGGTTGATAAAGAGATAGTATACTCGTAACTAGTATGTATGTATAAAGAAAGAAAAAAAAACCACGGTTAGGTGGTATATACAATTATGGACGGGCTGCCGAGTGCCGACACAGAGGTAGCCACAGCCGTGAACTACCGCACTGTACTGTGTCTGCTGCTAATATATAGACTGGTTGATAAAGAGATAGTATACTCGTAACTAGTATGTATGTATAAAGAAAGAAAAAAAAACCACGGTTAGGTGGTATATACAATTATGGACGGGCTGCCGAGTGCCGACACAGAGGTAGCCACAGCCGTGAACTACCGCACTGTACTGTGTCTGCTGCTAATATATAGACTGGTTGATAAAGAGATAGTATACTCGTAACTAGTATGTATGTATAAAGAAAGAAAAAAAAACCACGGTTAGGTGGTATATACAATTATGGACGGGCTGCCGAGTGCCGACACAGAGGTAGCCACAGCCGTGAACTACCGCACTGTACTGTGTCTGCTGCTAATATATAGACTGGTTGATAAAGAGATAGTATACTCGTAACTAGTATGTATGTATAAAGAAAGAAAAAAAAACCACGGTTAGGTGGTATATACAATTATGGACGGGCTGCCGAGTGCCGACACAGAGGTAGCCACAGCCGTGAACTACCGCACTGTACTGTGTCTGCTGCTAATATATAGACTGGTTGATAAAGAGATAGTATACTCGTAACTAGTATGTATGTATAAAGAAAGAAAAAAAAACCACGGTTAGGTGGTATATACAATTATGGACGGGCTGCCGAGTGCCGACACAGAGGTAGCCACAGCCGTGAACTACCGCACTGTACTGTGTCTGCTGCTAATATAGACTGGTTGATAAAGAGATAGTATACTACTAATATTATATATACTGGTGGTCAGGTCACTGGTCACTAGTCACACTGGCAGTGGCACTCCTGCAGCAAAAGTGTGCACTGTTTAATTTTAATATAATATTATGTACTCCTGGCTCCTGCTATAACCTATAACTGGCACTGCAGTAGTGCTCCCCAGTCTCCCCCACAATTATAAGCTGTGTGAGCTGAGCAGTCAGACAGATATATAATATATATAGATGATGCAGCACACTGGCCTGAGCCTGAGCAGTGCACACAGATATGGTATGTGACTGACTGAGTCACTGTGTGTATCGCTTTTTTCAGGCAGAGAACGGATATATTAAATAAACTGCACTGTGTGTCTGGTGGTCACTCACTATATAATATATTATGTACTCCTGGCTCCTGCTATAACCTATAACTGGCACTGCAGTAGTGCTCCCCAGTCTCCCCCACAATTATAAGCTGTGTGAGCTGAGCAGTCAGACAGATATATATAATATTATATATAGATAATAGATGATGCAGCACACTGGCCTGAGCCTGAGCAGTGCACACAGATATGGTATGTGACTGAGTCACTGTGTGCTGTGTATCGCTTTTTTCAGGCAGAGAACGGATTATAAATAAAACTGGTGGTCACTATCAGCAAAACTCTGCACTGTACTGAGTACTCCTAATGCTCCCCAAAATTAGTAAATCAAGTGTCTCTCTAATCTATTCTAAACGGAGAGGACGCCAGCCACGTCCTCTCCCTATCAATCTCAATGCACGTGTGAAAATGGCGGCGACGCGCGGCTCCTTATATAGAATCCGAGTCTCGCGATAGAATCCGAGCCTCGCGAGAATCCGACAGCGTCATGATGACGTTCGGGCGCGCTCGGGTTAACCGAGCAAGGCGGGAAGATCCGAGTCGCTCGGACCCGTGAAAAAAAACATGAAGTTCTGGCGGGTTCGGATTCAGAGAAACCGAACCCGCTCATCTCTAGGTGTGAGGTGTTCAGAATAGACTGGAAATGAATGGAAATGAATGTTATTGAGGTTAATAATACCGTAGGATCAAAATTAGCCATTTTTATGTTTTATTTTAAAAATCATCCAGATCCAAAACAAAAACAAAAACACAAAAGGGTGGTTTTGGCAAAACCAAGCCAAAACCAAAACATGAAAGTGGAATTAGAACTAAAACCAAAACACAAAACACGAAAAGTGCCAGCCGTACATCTCTATACTAAATCATATGGTTGCTAGCAGAGCTTTGTGGTGTGATGACTGGGAAGGTTTAATGAATAGGTTAATGAATCACTTGCTTGCATTGCTAAACATAGAGAAGAGTTTATTGTTTCGGAGTGTAAAGCACCATCCTATCAATGCATTGAGCTGGGTGTGGATGTCCTACCCTCTTTTTTTATATTGACTACTGAATCCTGACGCTCATCCATAGGTCATGGCCACCCCCTTCCTGCTCAATCCTAATGCTCATACAGGGGTCACAGCCACTCCCTTCCTTTCCAGCTCCCCTGACTACCCAATCCTAACTCATCCATAGTCACATAAAGCCCCTTCCTGCCCAGTTCCCCTGACTGCTGAATCCTAAAGCTCATCCATGTGTCCCAGCCACCCCCTTCCTGCCCAGCTCCCCTGACTGTTGAATCCTAACTCATCCTTGGTTTACAGCCAACCCCCTCCCTGCTCAATCCCAATGCTCATGCATGGGACACAGCCACCCTCTTCATGTCCATCTCCCCTGACTGCTGAATCCTAACTCATCCTTGGGTCACAGTCACCCCTTTCCTGCCCAGTTCCCCTGATTGATGAATCCTAACTCATCCATACAACCACTTCCCTTCCTGCTGAATCCTAATTCATCCATGGGTCACAGCCACCCCCTTTCTGAGCAACTCTCATGACTGCTGAATCCTAATGATCATCTATAGGTCACAGAAACCCCCTTCCTGCCCAGCTCCCCTGACTGCTGAATCCTAATGCTCATCCATGGGTCCAGCCACCCCCTTCCAGCCCAGCTCCCCTGACTGCTCAATCCTAACTCATGTATGAGTCATAGTCACCACCTTCCTGCCCAGCTCCCCTGACTGTTAAATCCTAATGCTTATCCATGAGTCCAGCCACCCCTTCCTGCCAAGCTCCAATGACTGCTCAATCCTAACTCATTTATGAGTCAAAGTCACCACCTTCCTGCCCAGCTTCCCTGACTGCTGAATCCTAATGCTCATCCATGGGTCCCAGCCACCCCCTTCTTGCCTAGCTCCCCTGACTATTCAATGCTAACTATTCCATGGGTCACAGGCACCCATCTTACTGCCCAGCTACCCAACTGCAGAATCCTACCTCATCTATGGGTCACAGATAGGGAGGCCAATCCCGGAAGCGGGATCGGCGGGATCGGCGGGATCTCAGGATTTAGGCTCAAAAACTTCCGGGATTCAATCCCGGGATTGGAAGCTCCAATCCCGGGGATTGAGGGATCAGCGTTGAGCATCCTCAGGATGCTCAGACGCTGCCTGGCTTCCTCTTTCGGCTACCCAGTGCAGCGTGATGTGCAGTGAGAGGTCACGCAGCGCCGGCACCAGCCGCTGACTGCTGCCGGGAGAGAGATGAGGATGTTTCCCGCCCGCGATATATGGTGAGTTATGAATGCAGGGCGGGTGGGGCGAGGGGGCGGCCACATAGGGAAAAGCCAATCCCGGGTATCCCGGGAATCCTGGGATTGACAATTTTTCAATCCCGATACCCGGGATTGAAAAAATGGCCCAGGATTGGCCTCCCTAGTCACAGCCACACCCTTCTTGCCCAACTTCCCTGTCTGCTCAATCCTAACTCATCCTTCGGTCACAGCCAACTCCCTTCTCACTTAATCCTAATGCTCATCCATGGGTCACAGCCACCCCCTTCCCGCTAAACTCTCCTGACTGCTGAATCCTAACTCATCTATGGGTCACAGCCACTCCCTTCCTGCCCAGCTCCCCTGAGTGTTGAATCCTAACTATATATAGGGCAGTACAAATGGTACAAGGGTTAGCATTACTGCCTCACTGCACTGAGGTCATGGGTGGTGAGCAGAGGCGTAACCAGGGTTTTCGGAGCCCAGGGCAAGATGAAGAGTGGCATCCCCTCAAAAAAAAAAAAAAACAATACCCTGAAAACGAACTAAAAAAAAATGAACATGCCCAAAAAAAGGGTGCGGCCATACCAGAAGGGGCATGGCCACTGAAAATGGGGCGTGCCAACATGACACGCCACCTGATTCACGTCACACTGGCATCATTCTTTTCAATTCCACATGCACCTTACCTGTATGTTGGTTTCTCACACTGTGGATACTCTGAAGAAATGTATCCTCTAAGGCAGACGCCATCTTCAGTTGGTATACACTATTCATGTAGGAGATCATATCGTCCAGAAGATGCCTGTTTGTGTAGGAATATTAACAAGGTCAGCATCATACAACAGTGGTTCAACCAGACTCACATTCTGCCCCCTGTGTCACATCCTGCCCCTTGTGTCTCTCAGCTACTCAAGATGCCTGCGTCTCTCAGGACGCCATCCCCTTACCCCACCATCGCCTCTCAGCCACACCATAACCTCCCCCTGCATTGTCACTCAGCACACCATCACCTCCCCCTGCAACGTCTCTCAGCACACCATCACCTTCCCCGGCAACGTCTCCCAGCACACCATTATCTCCCCCCTGTGTCATCTCTCAGCATACCATCACCTCCCCCTGTGTCATCTCTTAGCACACCATCACCTCACCCTGCATTGTCACTCAGCACACCATCACCTCCCCCTACATCCTCTCTCAGCACACCATCATCTCGCCTTACATCATCTCTCAGCACACCATCACCTCCCCCTGCGACGTCTCTCAGCACACCATCATCTCCCCCTGTGTCATCTCTCAGCACACCATCACCTCCCCCTGCGACGTCTCTCAGCACACCATCACCTCCCCCATGTCATCTCTCAGCACAACATCACATCACCTCCCCCTGCATCGTCACTCAGCACACCATCACCCCCCCCCCCACCCTGTGTCATCTCTCGGCACACCATCACCTCCCCCTGTGTCATCTCTTAGCACACCATCATCTCAACCTGCATCATCTCTCAGCACACCATCACCTACCCCTACATCATCTCTCAGCACATCATCACCTACCCCCTACATCGTCTCTCAGCACATCATCACCTACCCCCTACATCGTCTCTCAGCACATCATCACCTACACCCTACATCGTCTCTCAGCACATCATCACCTACCCCTACATTGTCTCTCAGCACATCATCACCTACCCCTACATCGTCTCTCAGCACATCATCACCTACCCCTACATAATCTCTCAGCACATCATCACCTACCCCTACATCGTCTCTCAGCACATCATCACCTACCCCTACATCTTCTCTCAGCACATCATCACCTACCCCTACATCGCCTCTCAGCACATCATCACCTACCCCCTACATCGTCTCTCAGCACATCATCACCTGCCCCCTACATCGTCTCTCAGCACATCATCACCTACCCCCTACATCATCTCTCAGCACACCATCACCCCCCCTTGCAAAGTATCACCATCACATTCTATGTCTCTGTGTCTCTCCTCCCCTTCATTTTGTCTCTCAGTGTGTCTCCCCCCTTTTTCTATGTCTCAGTGTCTCGCTGTCTCATCTTCTATGTCTCTCAGTGTGTGTTCCCCCTTCTATGGGCACAATTCAATTCAATGACAGTTGAATAGTGCCGTGAATTAGCTCCCGGTGCTATTCATTACAGTGCAGTGGTAAGTCGGAGAATGCCCGTTCCCCCGGACTAAACAGGGTGTTTTGTCGGGAGAACCAACATTCTCCGACTTCTGCTAAGGGCAGAAATCAGAATAACGTCGACACTTTTGTGGTATTTCTGCTTGCACCCTTCCAGAGGTGAGAGAAGAAATCCCGTTGCAGGGTGTCACAGGGCGCTGTATTGAATAGCACCGGGAGCTAATTCCGGGCACTATTCAACTGTCATCATGCTCAATGTCTCTCTCACTCCCCACTTCTATGTCTCTCAGTGTGTGTCCCCTTTCTTTGTCTCTCAGTGTGTCTCTCCCCCTTCTATGTCTCAGTGTTTCTCTCCCTCCTTCTATGTCTCTCAGTGTCTCTCTTCCCCCCTTCTATGTCTCTCAGTGTCTCTCCCCCCTTCTATGTCTCTCAGTGTCTCTCCCCCCTTCTATGTCTCTCGGTGTCTCTCTCTCCCCCCTTCTATGTCTCTCAGTGTCTCTCTCCCATCTTCTATGTCTCTCAATGCCTCTCTCTACTCCCCTTATATGTCTCTCAGTATCTCTCTCTCCCCCCCTTTTATGTCTCTCAGTGTATGTCCCCTTTCTTTGTCTCTCAGTATGTCTCTCCCCCCCTTCTATGTCTCTCAGTGTGTCTCTCCCTCCTTCTATGTCTCTCAGTGTCTCTCTTCCCCTTCTATGTCTCTCAGTGCCTCTCTCTCCCCCTTCTATGTCTCTCAGTGTCTCCCTCCCCCCTTCTATGTCTCTCAGTGTCCCCCTCCCCCCCTTCTATGTCTCTCAGTGTCCCCCTCACCCCCCTTCTGTCTCTCAGTGTCCCCCTCTCCCCTTCTATGTCTCTCAGTGTCTCTCACCCCCTTCATGTCTCTCAGTGTCTCTCTCTCCCCCACTTCTATTTCTCTCAGTGTGTCTCTCTCCCCTTCTATGTCTCTCAGTGTCTCTCTCTTCCCTATGTCTCTCAGTATCTTAACCCCCCATGTCACTCACTGTCTATGCCCTCCTTCTATGTCTCTCAGTGTCTCTCTTCCCCTTCTATGTCTCTCAGTGTCTCTCTTCCTCTTCTATGTCTCTCAGTGTCCCCCTCCCCCCTTCTATGTCTCTCAGTGTCTCTCACCCCCTTCATGTCTCTCAGTGTCTCTCTCTCTCCCCCTTCTATGTCTCTCAGTGTGTCTTCCCCCCTTCTATGTCTCTCAGTGTCTCTCTCTTCCCTATGTCTCTCAGTATCTTAACCCCCATGTCACTCACTGTCTATGCCCCCCTTCTATGTCTATCAGTGTCTCTCCCCCACCCATGCCTCTAAATGTGTATCTTCTCGCATCCCCCCCCCCATCTAATATAACAGGGTCCAGGGGCAAACACAGGACTTTCAGGGGGGACGGGTTTTATATATATATATATATATATATATATATATATATTATATATACTATATAAAAGCTAAAATTTGTCCTTCTGTCTTTCTATGCACATTTACAGCAACAATCGTGAAATTTTACATACGAGCGTATTAAAACACGGCGGAGGCAACTAAAAGAAATCCCTAGGGGGGTGGCCTGGATATTGCTCTGTGCAGACGTGCACTCTTAGAGCTCCTGCTGGCAGAGGTTTATTTTCCCTCCTGCAAACTGCCTCTGTTGCTGGTACTGACCCAATTGGATCTGCCCACAGTTGTGCACCGCTTGTGAGGCTCAGGGAGGCTGGAGAGTGGCCCCCTGCAACTTTTAACACTTGAGGCCTACCTCCTGTTCAGAGATCGGGACCTGGAGTTTGGGACTTCCCCAGAATCGAGCTCCAGGATCAGAACGCGGCCGCGCCGGGACTCATAGCGGTTCCCCCCGGCCCCTCTGACGATCCCCCCACAGCCTCTTACCTGCTCCAGACCTTCGGGAGCGACGACAAAGAAGAGGCACCCCTGTTTTGCCCTCCGGAGCCGCGACTACTGCCTGTCAGCTCCTGCACCTCTCTTGCTGGCGGCCATCTTGCTCCACCCGGCCTGCTTCTCAGCCCTTCCGGCCTGCTCACACACGCACCGGACGCCCTCCCTGTGCTTCCCATACCCCCTGGGTGGCCTCCCACGGTAGAGTGGTGTGGTCTGCCGCCTCCCCTGAAGCTCCTGCGGGTCGCGGCCTATGTGAGGACCGGGAGCCGCTGCCTAGATTTCCAGCTCTCCCCCACCGGAAGTGCCCTATCGGCGCGGAGGCCCGAAATTGGCCTCTCCTAACCTGGCAGCAGCTGTGGGCGGCCTGTTTCTCTTCTGTGCACATCTCCTACATCCTGGCCCCTGTAAAGAGATGCAGAAGTGTCCCTGGAGCGGAGTTTAAACACACAGTGAGACTTTGCCTATCTGACCCCTGGATCACTGTGCTGCTAGTTGCTGGCTGATTGTCTGACTTCTCACTCCCCTTTGCCAGCTGAGAGCCCATCTTCTAGGCTCTACGGGCATGGTCTGCTGCCTGGCCCCTTGTGATACCGACCTTCTGATGTAGTCCAGACCGCTTATACGCCACCACCCTTTGTCCTTTATGCTTACCTAACTCTCCGTCATATCTTCTACAGGATCCCCGGCTTTCCTAGCTCTGCCGCCTCGCCTTCGGAATTACATCTTCTCAGAATGCCCCCTAAAAAGGTGAAAGAGGTCTCGCCTCCCAGAGTATCTTTCCCATCTCAGAAAGCGGCCCCTACCTCCTCCTCTGTACGGAAGTCTCCTGACACTATTTCTGCACAAGATACTCCCTGCAGCCCTGCCTCTATGCTGGGGTTTGACCCTGACTCCGACGCTCCTCTCACGGTCAAAACTCTGTATTAGGCCCTCTCAGCGTTTAAAACGGAGTTGTCTCAATATCTTACAGCGGCTATCCGGGAGGTTAAGATGGAACTGACCGCTGTAGGAGAACGTACAGATCATCTGGAACGGAAAGTAGAGGGACTGGTCTCGTGCCATAATGACCTCATAGCGGCCCATGATCAACAGCAAAGTGACCTTGAGGCATTTAAAGTCAAGATCGCGGATATAGAGGATCGATCTCGGCGTAATAATATCAAAATTCGAGGCATCCCCGACTCCGTGCAGAACTCTGAATTGGAAGATTACGCCACCGCATTATTCTGGAAGCTTTTGCCTAGAGCCGAACCCAGGGAGCTGCTTATAGACAGAATTCATAGACTGCCTAGACCACGCTCGGTAGCCCCCTCGCTCCCGAGAGATACGCTCATGAGAGTGCATTTCTTTACGACGAAAGAATGCATCCTGAAAGCGGCTAGAGCGGCGGGCGACTCTGCTTCTGATGTGCTTGGCGGTTTGCAACTTTTCCCGGACTTCTCTGCTTTGACTTTGGCCAAACGACGTTCGTTCATCCTTATCACTTTGGCACTCCGCGACCAAGAGATCACTTATAGATGGGGTTTTCCGGTAAAGCTCATCATCTCGTATGAAAATAAGTTTTACACAGTTGCTTCATTGGATGCTGGAGTCAAGCTACTATCGGAGTAGAATATCCCTGTCACAGTACCTCCTGGATCCAAGAAACAGTCTACTCTCCACTCGGAGTGGTCCATCGCCTGAAGTCGAC
The DNA here is from genome assembly GCF_028390025.1 of Pseudophryne corroboree. Taxonomy (NCBI): domain Eukaryota; kingdom Metazoa; phylum Chordata; class Amphibia; order Anura; family Myobatrachidae; genus Pseudophryne; species Pseudophryne corroboree. The sequence goes on from NC_086446.1 coordinate 283,466,654, forward strand.
CCTTCAGGTTCGACTATGTACTTTACTCTGTACAGTTGTCACGGATGGGACTCACTTGCTCTCTTTGGGGTGGTCACGTGAGTTACCCGGTTAATAGTTATGTTGAAGGAGTCCCGACTCCATGTTTATTGCTCAGATCATATATATCTGTTTTCTGTTTTCTTCTATATTGTTGGTAAGCATATTTGTATTTGTCTCTGCTTTCCTTTTTTCTTATCTAGGTTCTTGGGTGGTGGCGCCAGGCCACATGTTCCCCCCTGTTAATGTACTACTGCATTTTTTTGCTTCCCTTGCAGTAGTTATACCGACCCGATGTACTGGGTCGTTTTGGTTTGTTTTTTTCCCCTCCCCCCCTGTTACTACCCCTCTCCCCCCCCCCCCCCCCCCCTCCGACCGTGTTCTGATATCGGTATTAATCGCTTGAGACAATTTTTTCTTCACATAGGTCGAAGTCACTCACCATTCACAGCATGCATTAGTTTGCTTCGATGGTTCAGGTTTTATCCATGAATGTTAAGGGGTTGAACTCCCCTAATAAGCGAAGGTTAGCATTGGACTATTTTGCTAGGCACAAGGCGGATATTGTCACACTGCAAGAGACACACTTTTCATCTTTGGCGGCCCCTATTTTTAAAGCAGATTTCCATTGGGGTATTTTGCTAACGGTCCCTTTAAGAGGAACGGTGTGGCTATATTGTTTAAGAATTCCGTCTCCTTCACCTTGCATTCCCAGATAGCCGATAAAAATGGCCGTTATCTTATCCTGAGCGGCCTTTTAAATGACAAACTGGTTACTTTGGTCTCAGCATATGCCCCTAATTCAAACCAAGTAGCTTTTTTTCGTAAATTATGTTTGGCTATTCAGAAGATTCGTACAGGCTCTCTTCTTCTCGCAGGGGACTTTAATTTAGTCCTTGATCCTAAGTTGGACAGGTCTCCCAGGCCTTCTTCCTCCTCTAAAGCCTCCTCTAACGCCCCATGTTTAGCCTTTCGTAATCTCTTAGTTGAATTTGATCTCTATGATATTTTGCGAGTGCAAAATCTTTCCGGTCGCGAATACACCTACTATTCTCCCGTTCACAATTCTTATTCCTGCATTGATTTTCTGTTTTCGGATAAATGGACCCTCCAATTTGCCAGATCTGTAGACATTATCCCTATCACCTGGTCAGACCATGCCCCGATGATTCTTAAATGGGATATTGCTAGTCAACATTCCCCTCCCCGTCCCTGGAGACTATCTCCTCATCTACTGGCTAATCCCATATCTAAAAAAATTATAGTTGACAGTATCACTTCTTATATGGAATTTAATTGCCCCGCGGACACGTCCACCCTGAATTTTTGGTGCGCCCTTAAAGCTGTTACTAGGGGGGCGGCAATACAAGCAGGAGCGCAGCTTAAAAAACTTAACAACGTCAGAATGATTTGGAGCTTAAATTAAAGGAGTTGGAGAACAAAAATCAAACTAGACCCTCGAAATCCCTCCAGAAAGAGTTGGTTGACACTAGGTCCCAACTCCAGAAATTGCTTATGGTACGCACCCAGGCCTCACTAAATAGGATGCGTCAAAAAATGTATTTAGCAGGGAATAGACCGGGGAAAATGCTTGCTCGTAAGCTTAGGGCTCAGCAAGCCAGGAATAGAATTAGACTTATTGTATCCCCCGCGGGCGCCAAAATATCTAACCCGTTGGAGATATCGAATCAGTTTGCCAACTTCTATTCCCAACTCTATAACCTTTCGACTGACCCCTCTACTCCACAACCCACTCTCTCCTCTATCAACTCCTTTCTTGCTGATTTAAGACTCCCTTCCATTTCAGACGATCAATTAGAGATACTGAATGCCCCTTGGTCCACATCAGAAACCCTTAGGGTGATCAAGTCCCTCCCCAGAGGTAAAGCACCAGGCCCTGATGGTTTTATTAATGATTTTTATGTCTCACTTCAGGATCTCCTGGCTCCCTCTCTAGTGGCAGTTTACAATGATATTACTTCTCAGGGCACCCTCCCGAAAGAGATGCTGGAGGCTCGTATTGTCACGATCCCCAAACCAGGTAAAGATTTGACTCTTTGCCAAAATTACGCCCCATTGCATTATTAAACGGGGACATTAAAATATATGCTAAACTAATAGCTTACCGACTGAATGCCCTCCTTCCCTCCCTGATACACCCAGACCAGGTCGGACTTATACCTGGAAGACAAGCATCTGACAACACCCGTAGGGTATTTAACCTCGTAGACTCCTTAGCCCGTAAGCAAGGTCTCCTTCTGTTATCTTTGGACGCGGAGAAGGCTTTTGACCGCTTAAATTGGTCTTATATGCGAGAAGTATTATTGAAATTCAGCCTTCGCGATCAAATCCTGTCATCCATACTAGCCTTGTATAGCTCTCCGTCGGCCCGGGTCTTTAGTAATGGTTTTCTATCTTTTCCCTTTTCAATTTACAATGGCACCCGCCAGGGATGTCCTCTCTCCCCTCTCATTTTTGTCCTGGCAATTGAGCCTTTAGCAGCTAAGATCCGAGCGGACCCGCAGTTCCCAGGACTTCAGTTAGGTTCCACCCTTCATAAACTTTGTCTGTTCGCGGACGATGTTCTTTTATTTGTAACTAACCCGTGCACTACACTTCCACATTTACACAAAATTTTAGATATGTACTCTGCAGCATCCTATTATAAATTAAACGCATTTAAAACTGATGCCCTGCCGATTAATCTTACCCACTCCTTTGCCTCTTTGCGTGCTAATTACCCATACAATTGGCAAACGACCTCAATACGATATTTTGGTATTTATATCCCCCCGTCTTCCTCTTCTGTTTTCGAAATTAACCTCCCTCCTATATTGGCCTCGCTTTAGTTGTTCCCCAAATCATGGCTTAACTATGAGATATCTTGGCTGGGGCATCTGGCCGCTTTTAAAATGTCGTTGCTTCCCAAATTAATGTTCCTGTTTCGTACAATTCCCTATATTTATTAGAGATGTGCACTTGAAATTTTTCGGGTTTTGGTTTTGGGTTCGGTTCCGCGGCCGTGTTTTGGGTTCGACCGCGTTTTGGCAAAACCTCACCGAATTTTTTTTGTCGGATTCGGGTGTGTTTTGGATTCGGGTGTTTTTTTCAAAAAACCCTAAAAAACAGCTTAAATCATAGAATTTGGGGGTCATTTTGATCCCAAAGTATTATTAACCTCAAAAACCATAATTTCCACTCATTTTCAGTCTATTCTGAATACCTCACACCTCACAATATTATTTTTAGTCCTAAAATTTGCACCGAGGTCGCTGGATGACTAAGCTAAGCGACCCTAGTGGCCGACACAAACACCTGGCCCATCTAGGAGTGGCACTGCAGTGTCACGCAGGATGGCCCTTCCAAAAAACACTCCCCAAACAGCACATGACGCAAAGAAAAAAAGAGGCGCAATGAGGTAGCAGTGTGAGTAAGCTAAGCGACCCTAGTGGCCGACACAAACACCTGGCCCATCTAGGAGTGGCACTGCAGTGTCACGCAGGATGGCCCTTCCAAAAAACACTCCCCAAACAGCACATGACGCAAAGAAAAAAAGAGGCGCAATGAGGTAGCTGTGTGAGTAAGCTAAGCGACCCTAGTGGCCGACACAAACACCTGGCCCATCTAGGAGTGGCACTGCAGTGTCACGCAGGATGGCCCTTCCAAAAAACACTCCCCAAACAGCACATGACGCAAAGAAGAAAAAAAAGAGGCACAATGAGGTAGCTGTGTGAGTAAGCTAAGCGACCCTAGTGGCCGACACAAACACCTGGCCCATCTAGGAGTGGCACTGCAGTGTCACGCAGGATGGCCCTTCCAAAAAACACTCCCCAAACAGCACATGACGCAAAGAAAAAAGAGGCGCAATGAGGTAGCTGTGTGAGTAAGCTAAGCGACCCTAGTGGCCGACACAAACACCTGGCCCATCTAGGAGTGTCACTGCAGTGTCACGCAGGATGGCCCTTCCAAAAAACACTCCCCAAACAGCACATGACGCAAAGAAAAAAAGAGGCGCAATGAGGTAGCTGTGTGAGCAAGCTAAGCGACCCTAGTGGCCGACACAAACACCTGGCCCATCTAGGAGTGGCACTGCAGTGTCACGCAGGATGGCCCTTCCAAAAAACACTCCCCAAACAGCACATGACGCAAGGAAAAAAAGAGGGGCAATGAGGTAGCTGTGTGAGTAAGCTAAGCGACCCTAGTGGCCGACACAAACACCTGGCCCATCTAGGAGTGGCACTGCAGTGTCACGCAGGATGGCCCTTCCAAAAAACACTCCCCAAACAGCACATGACGCAAAGAAAAATGAAAGAAAAAAGAGGTGCAAGATGGAATTGTCCTTGGGCCCTCCCACCCACCCTTATGTTGTATAAACAGGACATGCACACTTTAACCAACCCATCATTTCAGTGACAGGGTCTGCCACACGACTGTGACTGAAATGACGGGTTGGTTTGGACCCCCACCGAAAAAGAAGCAATTAATCTCTCCTTGCACAAACTGGCTCTACAAAGGCAAGATGTCCACCTCATCATCATCCTCCGATATATCACCGTGTACATCCCGCTCCTCACAGATTATCAATTCGTCCCCACTGGAATCCACCATCTCAGCTCCCTGTGTACTTTGTGGAGGCAATTGCTGCTGGTCAATGTCTCCACGGAGGAATTGATTATAATTCATTTTAATGAACATCATCTTCTCCACATTTTCTGGAAGTAACCTCGTACGCCGATTGCTGACAAGGTGAGCGGCGGCACTAAACACTCTTTCGGAGTACACACTTGTGGGAGGGCAACTTAGGTAGAATAAAGCCAGTTTGTGCAAGGGCCTCCAAATTGCCTCTTTTTCCTGCCAGCATAAGTGCGGACTGTCTGACGTGCCTACTTGGATGCGGTCACTCATATAATCCTCCACCATTCTTTCAATGGGGAGAGAATCATATGCAGTGCCAGTAGACGACATGGCCGTAATCGTTGGCAGGTCCTTCAGTCCGGACCAGATGTCAGCATCAGCAGTCGCTCCAGACTGCCCTGCATCACCGCCAGCGGGTGGGCTCGGAATTCTGAGCCTTTTCCTCGCACCCCCAGTTGCGGGAGAATGTGAAGGAGGAGATGTTGACAGGTCGCGTTACGCTTGACTTGACAATTTTCTCACCAGCAGGTCTTTGAACCCCAGCAGACTTATGTGTGCCGGAAAGAGAGATCCAAGGTAGGTTTTAAATCTAGGATCGAGCACGGTGGCCAAAATGTAGTGCTCTGATTTCAACAGATTGACCACCCGTGAATCCTTGTTAAGCGAATTAAGGGCTCCATCCACAAGTCCCACATGCCTAGCGGAATCGCTCTGTGTTAGCTCCTCCTTCAATGTCTCCAGCTTCTTCTGCAAAAGCCTGATGAGGGGAATGACCTGACTCAGGCTGGCAGTGTCTGAACTGACTTCACGTGTGGCAAGTTCAAAGGGCAGCAGAACCTTGCACAACGTTGAAATCATTCTCCACTGCGCTTGAGACAGGTGCATTCCACCTCCTATATCATGCTCAATTGTATAGGCTTGAATGGCCTTTTGCTGCTCCTCCAACCTCTGAAGCATATATAGGGTTGAATTCCACCTCGTTACCACTTCTTGCTTCAGATGATGGCAGGGCAGGTTCAGGCGTTTTTAGTGGTGCTCCATTCTTCTGTACGTGGTGCCTGTACGCCGAAAGTGTCCCGCAATTCTTCTGGCCACCGACAGCATCTCTTGCACGCCCCTCTCGTTTTTTAAATAATTCTGCACCACCAAATTCAAGGTATGTGCAAAACATGGGACGTGCTGGAATTTGCCCATATTTAATGCACACACAATATTGCTGGCGTTGTCCGATGCCACAAATCCACAGGAGAGTCCAATTGGGGTAAGCCATTTCGCGATGATCTTCCTCAGTTGCCGTAAGAGGTTTTCAGCTGTGTGCGTATTCTGGAAACCGGTGATACAAAGCGTAGCCTGCCTAGGAAAGAGTTGGCGTTTGCGAGATGCTGCTACTGGTGCCGCCGCTGCTGTTCTTGCGGCGGGAGTCCATACATCTACCCAGTGGGCTGTCACAGTCATATAGTCCTGACCCTGCCCTGCTCCACTTGTCCACATGTCCGTGGTTAAGTGGACATTGGGTACAGCTGCATTTTTTAGGACACTGGTGACTCTTTTTCTGAGGTCTGTGTACATTTTCGGTATCGCCTGCCTAGAGAAATGGAACCTAGATGGTATTTGGTACCGGGGACACAGTACCTCCAACAAGTCTCTAGTTGGCTCTGCAGTAATGATGGATACCGGAACCACGTTTCTCACCACCCAGGATGCCAAGGCCTCAGTTATCCACTTTGCAGCAGGATGACTGCTGTGATATTTCATCTTCCTCGCAAAGGACTGTTGGACAGTCAATTGCTTGGTGGAAGTAGTAAAAGTGGTCTTACGACTTCCCCTCTGGGATGACCATCGACTCCCAGCAGCAACAACAGCAGCGCCAGCAGCAGTAGGCGTTACACGCAAGGATGCATTGGAGGAATCCCAGGCAGGAGAGGACTCGTCAGAATTGCCAGTGACATGGCCTGCAGGACTATTGGCATTCCTGGGGAAGGAGGAAATTGACACTGAGGGAGTTGGTGGGGTGGTTTGCGTGAGCTTGGTTACAAGAGGAAGGGATTTACTGGTCAGTGGACTGCTTCCGCTGTCGCCCAAAGTTTTTGAACTTGTCACTGACTTATTATGAATGCGCTGCAGGTGACGTATAAGGGAGGATGTTCCGAGGTGGTTAACGTCCTTACCCCTACTTATTACAGCTTGACAAAGGCAACACACGGCTTGACAAATGTTGTCCGCATTTCTGTTGAAATACTTCCACACCGAAGAGCTGATTTTTTTGGTATTTTCACCAGGCATGTCAATGGCCATATTCCTCCCACGGACAACAGGTGTCTCCCCGGGTGCCTGACTTAAACAAACCACCTCACCATCAGAATCCTCCTTGTCAATTTCCTCCCCAGCGCCAGCAACACCCATATCCTCCTCATCCTGGTGTACTTCAACACTGACATCTTCAATCTGACTATCAGGAACTGGACTGCGGGTGCTCCTTCCAGCACTTGCAGGGGGCGTGCAAATGGTGGAAGGCGCATGCTCTTCACGTCCAGTGTTGGGAAGGTCAGGCATCGCAACCGACACAATTGGACTCTCCTTGTGGATTTGGGATTTCGAAGAACGCACAGTTCTTTGCTGTGCTTTTGCCAGCTTGAGTCTTTTCATTTTTCTAGCGAGAGGCTGAGTGCTTCCATCCTCATGTGAAGCTGAACCACTAGCCATGAACATAGGCCAGGGCCTCAGCCGTTCCTTGCCACTCCGTGTGGTAAATGGCATATTGGCAAGTTTACGCTTCTCCTCCGACAATTTTATTTTAGATTTTTGAGTCCTTTTTTTACTGATATTTGGTGTTTTGGATTTTACATGCTCTGTACTATGACATTGGGCATCGGCCTTGGCAGACGACGTTGATGGCATTTCATCGTCTCAGCCATGACTAGTGGCAGCAGCTTCAGCACGAGGTGGAAGTCGATCTTGATCTTTCCCTATTTTTGGAACCTCAACATTTTTGTTCTCCATATTTTAATAGGCACAACTAAAAGGCACCTCAGGTAAACAATGGAGATGGATGGATACTAGTATACTTATGGATGACGAGCGACTGCCGACACAGAGGTAGCTACAGCCGTGGACTACCGTACTGTGTCTGCTGCTAATATAGACTGGATGATAATGAGATAAAATTAAAATATATATATATATCACACTAGTACTGCAGCCGGACAGGTATATATTATGTAATGACGGACCTGCTGGACACTGTCTGTCAGCACTGCAGACTCCTAAAGTAAGCTACTAGTATCAAGAAGATAGAAAAAAAAAACACGGGTAGGTGGTATACAATTATGGATGGACGAGCGACTGCCGACACAGAGGTAGCTACAGCCGTGGACTACCGTACTGTGTCTGCTGCTAATATAGACTGGATGATAATGAGATAAAATTAAAATATATATATATATCACACTAGTACTGCAGCCGGACAGGTATATATTATGTAATGACGGACCTGCTGGACACTGTCTGTCAGACTCAGCACTGCAGACTCCTAAAGTAAGCTACTAGTATCAAGAAGATAGAAAAAAAAAACCACGGGTAGGTGGTATACAATTATGGATGGACGAGCGACTGCCGACACAGAGGTAGCTACAGCCGTGGACTACCGTACTGTGTCTGCTGCTAATATAGACTGGATGATAATGAGATAAAATTAAAATATATATATATATATCACACTAGTACTGCAGCCGGACAGGTATATATTATGTAATGACGGACCTGCTGGACACTGTCTGTCAGACTCAGCACTGCAGACTCCTAAAGTAAGCTACTAGTATCAAGAAGATAGAAAAAAAAAAAAAAACACGGGTAGGTGGTATACAATTATGGATGGACGAGCGACTGCCGACACAGAGGTAGCTACAGCCGTGGACTACCGTACTGTGTCTGCTGCTAATATAGACTGGATGATAATGAGATAAAATTAAAATATATATATATATCACACTAGTACTGCAGCCGGACAAGTATATATTATGTAATGACGGACCTGCTGGACACTGTCTGTCAGCACTGCAGACTCCTAAAGTAAGCTACTAGTATCAAGAAGATAGAGAAAAAAAAACCACGGGTAGGTGGTATACAATTATGGATGGACGAGCGACTGCCGACACAGAGGTAGCTACAGCCGTGGACTACCGTACTGTGTCTGCTGCTAATATAGACTGGATGATAATGAGATAAAATTAAAATATATATATATATATCACACTAGTACTGCAGCCGGACAGGTATATATTATGTAATGACGGACCTGCTGGACACTGTCTGTCAGACTCAGCACTGCAGACTCCTAAAGTAAGCTACTAGTATCAAGAAGATAGAAAAGAAAAAAAAAACACGGGTAGGTGGTATACAATTATGGATGGACGAGCGACTGCCGACACAGAGGTAGCTACAGCCGTGGACTACCGTACTGTGTCTGCTGCTAATATAGACTGGATGATAATGAGATAAAATTAAAATATATATATATCACACTAGTACTGCAGCCGGACAGGTATATATTATGTAATGACGGACCTGCTGGACACTGTCTGTAGAATGCGTTTATAAAAACACCACACGACGAGTGTTTAACTTTTTCAGGCAGACAATCACAATATACTGGTGGTCAGCAGACAATCACAATACTGGTGGTCAGTGGTCACTGGTCAGTCAAACTGGCAGTGGCACTCTGGCAGCAAAAGTGTGCACTGTACTTAAAATATGTACTCCTGCTATAACTGCTCCCCAGTCTCCCCCACAATTAAGCTGTGTGAGCAGTGAGCACTCAGCACAGTCAGATAATGATATACAGTATTACATATGATGCAGCACACTGGGCTGAGCACAGATATGGTATGTGACTGTGTCACACTGTGTATCGTTTTTTTCAGGCAGAGAACGGATTAATTAAACTGGTGGTGGTCACTGGTCACACTATCAGCAGCAAGTAGTACTCCTCCTAATAATATGCTCCCCAAAATTAGTGTCTCTCTCTAGTACTCTAGTCTAAACGGAGAGGACGCCAGCCACGTCCTCTCCCTATCAATCTCAATGCACGTGTGAAAATGGTGGCGACGCGCGGCTCCTTATATAGAATCCGAGTCTCGTGATAGAATCCAAGCCTCGCGAGAATCCGACAGCGGGATGATGACGTTCGGGCACGCTCGGGTTAACCGAGCAAGGCGGGAAGATCCGAGTCGCTCGGCCCCGTGTAAAAAAACCTGAAGTTCGGGCGGGTTCGGATTCCGAGGAACCGAACCCGCTCATCACTAATATTTATCCGAAGAAATATCTAGAAAAGGCTACTGCTATTCTCACCAATTACATATGGTCTTCGCGCCCACCTAAACTCGCCCGCGCTAGGATGCATTTACCAAGGAGAGATGGTGGCTTGGATATGCCTAATCTCTCACTATACCAGGAAGCCTGCCTCTTAGCCCAGATTAAAGATCTTTGTAGTGATACACGTTTGGGGTGGACATGTCTGGAAGAATTAGCTTGCCCCAGGTTTCCCTTGAGAGATCTCTTCTGGCTACCTAAATTGCTGCGGCCACCGGGTTTAAATCTCCTTCCCTCAACTCGAGCCGAACTACAAGTCTGGGACAAACTGACCATGGGCCTATCCCCTTCCTTTCACAATTTGTCTTTAGTCTCGTTACGCACAGTGGCCACCCTGGTCCCTAATCTTAATCTTGCAAATTGGCGTTCTAGGGGAATCGGTTTCCTGGGAGACTTGTTTAATGGGTCTGTGTTTGCTTCCTTTTCTGACATTCAGGGACGCTTCTCTTTACCTAACTCTGAGAGGCTCCGATACTATCAAATACGACACTGGTGGAACAGCCTTCACCATGTCCTCACCTCACCACTCCCTTCTATATCACAGGTCTTAGGCCGACTCTCTAAAGATACTTCTAAAGGTGAGATCTCGTTCTGGTACAAGACATTACTAGCACTGATCCCCGTTTCTAAAACTAGAGACCAAATCCGGTGGGAGGAGGATATTGGCTGTACCTTACATGACACACAATGGCAACACATTTTTCTGTCTTCTTTAACAATGTCTAAATGCCTGAATCACACCGAGATGCACGTTAAGTTACTGCATAGATTATACCTCACACCTGACAGGTTGCACACGATTTGGCCTGCATGTTCAAAGTTTTGTTGGCGTCTGTGTGGAGAAGTAGGCCACCTCTTCCATATTTTTTGGACCTGCCCCCATATTAAACTATATTGGGTCGAGGTATTTGGGCTAATTAACAAAGTTCTTGAGCTTAACCTGCCCCCCTCCCCTCTCATTGCTTTATTGAACGTATACCTGCGATCCGTGGGGTACCATTTACATTTCTTCCATATTTGCCTGCCTGCCCGTGCGGCCCTGGCTCAGAACTGGAAACAATCCTTACTGCCCCCTCTATTGAAAGTCATACACAAAATCCAGCTACACTTTTTGATGGAGACTGAGTACATCCCATATTCCTCTTCTGCTAAGTCCCCCCTAGTACGCTGGATGCCTTGGCATCTTTTTGTCACGGAGGGTGAGGGTACACAATTAGTACTTCGTTCCACCTCCCCGGACATACCCCCTCAGAGCCTCTCTGCTGCTGGGGACCTCCCCCTCCCTTGAGTCTAGATGTGCCCCCTTCTCAACGCTGTAATTTGTATTATTACGCTGTGCCCAATGTCACCTTTGTTTGCCTTTATTTTATTTGCCTCAATTCTATGCTATTCTTTTTTATTTTCTATTTTATTGGGTCCACTGCAGTTTTCCTGATGAACATATTTGACTGGCTTTGAAATGTATGTATATTTTTATTTTCGTCATTCTGTTGTCTCATGTATTTTTGTACTGATCCCCTCCCTCTTTTCCTTCTGTACCCCTGTTTTGCAAAACAAAAAATTGAATAAAAATTATTGATGATAAAAGAAATCCCTAGCACCCCTATGGGGGGATGGGGGGGGAGACAGCAGCACAGAGTATATGAGGAGACAGCATAACACCGTAATTGCTGGAGCAATGTACTCAAAATTGTACACATATGCCATATAATCTGGAAACAAACACTGTGGGTGGAAGACACCCCTAGCACCCCTAGGGGTGAGACAGCAGCACAGAGTATGTCGGCAGACAGCATAACTGTGGGAAGGCCTGGAGCAATTTACACCAAACTTGGTACACATCTGAGTTACAATATGGGAACAAACTCTGTGGGGGTTAGACACCCCTAGCACCCCTAGGGGTGGGACAGCTGCACAGAGTATTACAGGAAACAGCATAACTCCAGAATGCATACACCAATTTACAACGAACTAGGTACACATATGACTTACAAGCTGGGAACAAACACTGGGGGGGTAACACACCACTAACACCCCTAGGGGTGGGCCAGCAGCACACACTATATCAGGACATGCATGATATGTCAGTGATGACAGGGCTGCATGTGACAGGGCCAGTGACATGATGTAAGGAGGGGAATGCAGGTAGCACAAACCCACACACTGAGAGTTATATAGTGGAAGTAGCACAGTCCCCCAGCAGCACAGGGTATATCAGGAGATACATAATGCGCTGCGCTATATAAAAGAAACTCATGATGTGAGGAGGGGAATGGAGGCATCAGAAAGACACACACTGACAGTTGTATAGTGGGAAGAGCAGGGTCCCTTGGGGGACCAAAAAGGGGTCCGGCCACTGCACAAAATGCGTCAGGGAAGCAAGATATGCCTATATACTAGAGATGAGCGGGTTCGGTTCCTCGGAATCCAAACCCGCCCGAACTTCAGCTTTTTTTACACGGATCCGAGCGACTCGGATCTTCCCGCCTTGCTCGGTTAACCCGAGCGCGCCCGAACGTCATCATGACGCTGTCGGATTCTCGCGAGGCTCGGATTCTATCGCGAGACTCGGATTCTATATAAGGAGCCGCGCGTCGCCGCCATTTTCACACGTGCATTGAGATTGATAGGGAGAGGACGTGGCTGGCGTCCTCTCCATTTAGATTAGAAGAGAGAGAGTGAGATTGAGACAGAGACACTTGATTTACTGGAGCTTAGGAGTACTAGAGAGTGCAGAGTTTACTAGTGACTGACCACTGACCAGTGACCACCAGTGCAGTTTTATTTAATATAATCCGTTCTCTGCCTGAAAAAAACGATACACAGTGACTCAGTCACATACCATATCTGTGCTCAGCCCAGTGTGCTGCATCATCTATGTATAATATCTGACTGTGCTCACACAGCTTAATTGTGGGGGAGACTGGGGAGCAGTTATAGGTTATAGCAGGAGCCAGGAGTACATACATATTATTAAAATTAAACAGTGCACACTTTTGCTGCAGGAGTGCCACTGCCAGTGTGACTGACCAGTGACCTGACCACACTGACCACCAGTATAGTATACTATATTGTGATTGCCTGAAAAAGTTAAACACACGTCGTGTGACTTGTGTGGTGTTTTTTTATTCTATAAAAAACTCATTCTGCTGACAGACAGTGTCCAGCAGGTCCGTCATTATATAATATATACCTGTCCGGCTGCAGTAGTGATATATATATATTTTTTATATCATTATTTATCATCCAGTCGCAGCAGACACAGTACGGTAGTTCACGGCTGTAGCTACCTCTGTGTCGGCACTCGGCAGTCCATCCATAATTGTATACCACCTACCCGTGTTTTTTTCTTTCTTTCTTCTTTATACATACTACATCTCATTATCATCCAGTCTATATTAGCAGCAGACACAGTACAGTACGGTAGTCCACGGCTGTAGCTACCTCTGTGTCGGCACTCGGCAGTCCATCCATAATTGTATACCACCTACCCGTGGTTTTTTTTTCTTTCTTCTTTATACATACTACATCTCATTATCAACCAGTCTATATTAGCAGTAGACACAGTACAGTACGGTAGTCCACGGCTGTAGCTACCTCTGTGTCGGCACTCGGCAGTCCGTCCATAATTGTATACCACCTACCCGTGGTTTTTTTTTCTTTCTTCTTTATACATACTACATCTCATTATCATCCAGTCTATATTAGCAGCAGACACAGTACAGTACGGTAGTCCACGGCTGTAGCTACCTCTGTGTCGGCACTCGGCAGTCCATCCATAATTGTATACCACCTACCCGTGGTTTTTTTTTCTTTCTTCTTTATACATACTACATCTCATTATCATCCAGTCTATATTAGCAGCAGACACAGTACAGTACGGTAGTCCACGGCTGTAGCTACCTCTGTGTCGGCACTCGGCAGTCCATCCATAATTGTATACCACCTACCCGTGGTTTTTTTTTCTTTCTTCTTTATACATACTACATCTCATTATCAACCAGTCTATATTAGCAGCAGACACAGTACAGTACGGTAGTCCACGGCTGTAGCTACCTCTGTGTCGGCACTCGGCAGTCCGTCCATAATTGTATACCACCTACCCGTGGTTTTTTTTTCTTTCTTCTTTATACATACTACATCTCATTATCATCCAGTCTATATTAGCAGCAGACACAGTACAGTACGGTAGTCCACGGCTGTAGCTACCTCTGTGTCGGCACTCGGCAGTCCATCCATAATTGTATACCACCTACCCGTGGTTTTTTTTTTCTTCTTTATACATACTACATCTCATTATCATCCAGTCTATATTAGCAGCAGACACAGTACAGTACGGTAGTCCACAGCTGTAGCTACCTCTGTGTCGGCACTCGGCAGTCCATCCATAATTGTATACCACCTACCCGTGGTTTTTTTTTCTTTCTTCTTTATACATACTACATCTCATTATCAACCAGTCTATATTAGCAGCAGACACAGTACAGTACGGTAGTCCACGGCTGTAGCTACCTCTGTGTCGGCACTCGGCAGTCCGTCCATAATTGTATACCACCTACCCGTGTTTTTTTTTTCTTTCTTCTTTATACATACTACATCTCATTATCAACCAGTCTATATTAGCAGCAGACACAGTACAGTACGGTAGTCCACGGCTGTAGCTACCTCTGTGTCGGCACTCGGCAGTCCGTCCATAATTGTATACCACCTACCCGTGGTTTTTTTTTCTTTCTTCTTTATACATACTACATCTCATTATCATCCAGTCTATATTAGCAGCAGACACAGTACAGTACGGTAGTCCACGGCTGTAGCTACCTCTGTGTCGGCACTCGGCAGTCCATCCATAATTGTATACCACCTACCCGTGGTTTTTTTTTCTTTCTTCTTTATGCATACTACATCTCATTATCAACCAGTCTATATTAGCAGCAGACACAGTACAGTACGGTAGTCCACGGCTGTAGCTACCTCTGTGTCGGCACTCGGCAGTCCATCCATAATTGTATACTAGTATCCATCCATCTCCATTGTTTACCTGAGGTGCCTTTTAGTTGTGCCTATTAAAATATGGAGAACAAAAATGTTGAGGTTCCAAAATTAGGGAAAGATCAAGATCCACTTCCACCTCGTGCTGAAGCTGCTGCCACTAGTCATGGCCGAGACGATGAAATGCCAGCAACGTCGTCTGCCAAGGCCGATGCCCAATGTCATAGTACAGAGCATGTCAAATCCAAAACACCAAATATCAGTAAAAAAAGGACTCCAAAACCTAAAATAAAATTGTCGGAGGAGAAGCGTAAACTTGCCAATATGCCATTTACCACACGGAGTGGCAAGGAACGGCTGAGGCCCTGGCCTATGTTCATGGCTAGTGGTTCAGCTTCACATGAGGATGGAAGCACTCAGCCTCTCGCTAGAAAACTGAAAAGACTCAAGCTGGCAAAAGCACCGCAAAGAACTGTGCGTTCTTCGAAATCCCAAATCCACAAGGAGAGTCCAATTGTGTCGGTTGCGATGCCTGACCTTCCCAACACTGGACGTGAAGAGCATGCGCCTTCCACCATTTGCACGCCCCCTGCAAGTGCTGGAAGGAGCACCCGCAGTCCAGTTCCTGATAGTCAGATTGAAGATGTCAGTGTTGAAGTACACCAGGATGAGGAGGATATGGGTGTTGCTGGCGCTGGGGAGGAAATTGACAAGGAGGATTCTGATGGTGAGGTGGTTTGTTTAAGTCAGGCACCCGGGGAGACACCTGTTGTCCGTGGGAGGAATATGGCCGTTGACATGCCTGGTGAAAATACCAAAAAAATCAGCTCTTCGGTGTGGAAGTATTTCACCAGAAATGCGGACAACATTTGTCAAGCCGTGTGTTCCCTTTGTCAAGCTGTAATAAGTAGGGGTAAGGACGTTAACCACCTCGGAACATCCTCCCTTATACGTCACCTGCAGCGCATTCATAATTAGTCAGTGACAAGTTCAAAAACTTTGGCCGACAGCGGAAGCAGTCCACTGACCAGTAAATCCCTTCCTCTTGTAACCAAGCTCACGCAAACCACCCCACCAACTCCCTCAGTGTCAATTTCCTCCTTCCCCAGGAATGCCAATAGTCCTGCAGGCCATGTCACTGGCAATTCTGACGAGTCCTCTCCTGCCTGGGATTCCTCCGATGCATCCTTGCGTGTAACGCCTACTGCTGCTGGCGCTGCTGTTGTTGCTGCTGGGAGTCGATGGTCATCCCAGAGGGGAAGTCGTAAGCCCACTTGTACTACTTCCAGTAAGCAATTGACTGTCCAACAGTCCTTTGCGAGGAAGATGAAATATCACAGCAGTCATCCTGCTGCAAAGCGGATAACTGAGGCCTTGACAACTATGTTGGTGTTAGACGTGCGTCCGGTATCCGCCGTTAGTTCACAGGGAACTAGACAATTTATTGAGGCAGTGTGCCCCCGTTACCAAATACCATCTAGGTTCCACTTCTCTAGGCAGGCGATACCGAGAATGTACACGGACGTCAGAAAAAGACTCACCAGTGTCCTAAAAAATGCAGTTGTACCCAATGTCCACTTAACCACGGACATGTGGACAAGTGGAGCAGGGCAGGGTCAGGACTATATGACTGTGACAGCCCACTGGGTAGATGTATGGACTCCCGCCGCAAGAACAGCAGCGGCGGCACCAGTAGCAGCATCTCGCAAACGCCAACTCTTTCCTAGGCAGGCTACGCTTTGTATCACCGCTTTCCAGAATACGCACACAGCTGAAAACCTCTTACGGCAACTGAGGAAGATCATCGCGGAATGGCTTACCCCAATTGGACTCTCCTGTGGATTTGTGGCATCGGACAACGCCAGCAATATTGTGTGTGCATTAAATATGGGCAAATTCCAGCACGTCCCATGTTTTGCACATACCTTGAATTTGGTGGTGCAGAATTTTTTAAAAAACGACAGGGGCGTGCAAGAGATGCTGTCGGTGGCCAGAAGAATTGCGGGACACTTTCGGCGTACAGGCACCACGTACAGAAGACTGGAGCACCACCAAAAACTACTGAACCTGCCCTGCCATCATCTGAAGCAAGAAGTGGTAACGAGGTGGAATTCAACCCTCTATATGCTTCAGAGGTTGGAGGAGCAGCAAAAGGCCATTCAAGCCTATACAATTGAGCACGATATAGGAGGTGGAATGCACCTGTCTCAAGTGCAGTGGAGAATGATTTCAACGTTGTGCAAGGTTCTGATGCCCTTTGAACTTGCCACACGTGAAGTCAGTTCAGACACTGCCAGCCTGAGTCAGGTCATTCCCCTCATCAGGCTTTTGCAGAAGAAGCTGGAGACATTGAAGGAGGAGCTAACACGGAGCGATTCCGCTAGGCATGTGGGACTTGTGGATGGAGCCCTTAATTCGCTTAACAAGGATTCACGGGTGGTCAATCTGTTGAAATCAGAGCACTACATTTTGGCCACCGTGCTCGATCCTAGATTTAAAACCTACCTTGGATCTCTCTTTCCGGCAGACACAAGTCTGCTGGGGTTGAAAGACCTGCTGGTGAGAAAATTGTCAAGTCAAGCGGAACGCGACCTGTCAACATCTCCTCCTTCACATTCTCCCGCAACTGGGGGTGCGAGGAAAAGGCTCAGAATTCCGAGCCCACCCGCTGGCGGTGATGCAGGGCAGTCTGGAGCGACTGCTGATGCTGACATCTGGTCCGGACTGAAGGACCTGACAACGATTACGGACATGTCGTCTACTGTCACTGCATATGATTCTCTCAACATTGAAAGAATGGTGGAGGATTATATGAGTGACCGCATCCAAGTAGGCACGTCACACAGTCCGTACTTATACTGGCAGGAAAAAGAGGCAATTTGGAGGCCCTTGCACAAACTGGCTTTATTCTACCTAAGTTGCCCTCCCACAAGTGTGTACTCCGAAAGAGTGTTTAGTGCCGCCGCTCACCTTGTCAGCAATCGGCGTACGAGGTTACATCCAGAAAATGTGGAGAAGATGATGTTCATTAAAATGAATTATAATCAATTCCTCCGCGGAGACATTGACCAGCAGCAATTGCCTCCACAAAGTACACAGGGAGCTGAGATGGTGGATTCCAGTGGGGACGAATTGATAATCTGTGAGGAGGGGGATGTACACGGTGATATATCGGAGGATGATGATGAGGTGGACATCTTGCCTCTGTAGAGCCAGTTTGTGCAAGGAGAGATTAATTGCTTCTTTTTTGGGGGGGGTCCAAACCAACCCGTCATATCAGTCACAGTCGTGTGGCAGACCCTGTCACTGAAATGATGGGTTGGTTAAAGTGTGCATGTCCTGTTTTGTTTATACAACATAAGGGTGGGTGGGAGGGCCCAAGGACAATTCCATCTTGCACCTCTTTTTTCTTTTATTTTTCTTTGCGTCATGTGCTGTTTGGGGAGGGTTTTTTGGTAGGGACATCCTGCGTGACACTGCAGTGCCACTCCTAGATGGGCCCGGTGTTTGTGTCGGCCACTAGGGTCGCTTATCTTACTCACACAGTCAGCTACCTCATTGCGCCTCTTTTTTTCTTTGCGTCATGTGCTGTTTGGGGAGGGTTTTTTGGAAGGGACATCCTGCGTGACACTGCAGTGCCACTCCTAGATGGGCCCGGTGTTTGTGTCGGCCACTAGGGTCGCTTATCTTACTCACACAGTCAGCTACCTCATTGCGCCTCTTTTTTTCTTTGCGTCATGTGCTGTTTGGGGAGGGTTTTTTGGAAGGGACATCCTGCGTGACACTGCAGTGCCACTCCTAGATGGGCCCGGTGTTTGTGTCGGCCACTAGGGTCGCTTATCTTACTCACACAGTCAGCTACCTCATTGCGCCTCTTTTTTTCTTTGCGTCATGTGCTGTTTGGGGAGGGTTTTTTGGAAGGGACATCCTGCGTGACACTGCAGTGCCACTCCTAGATGGGCCCGGTGTTTGTGTCGGCCACTAGGGTCGCTTATCTTACTCACACAGCGACCTCGGTGCAAATTTTAGGACTAAAAATAATATTGTGAGGTGTGAGGTATTCAGAATAGACTGAAAATGAGTGGAAATTATGGTTTTTGAGGTTAATAATACTTTGGGATCAAAATGACCCCCAAATTCTATGATTTAAGCTGTTTTTTAGGGTTTTTTGAAAAAAACACCCGAATCCAAAACACACCCGAATCCGACAAAAAAAATTCGGTGAGGTTTTGCCAAAACGCGGTCGAACCCAAAACACGGCCGCGGAACCGAACCCAAAACCAAAACACAAAACCCGAAAAATTTCCGGCGCTCATAGTATATACTAGATCTTCAACCAACGTTAATTAACGAACAACTATCATTCTAAATTACCATCCTCATCCCGTAGCAAAGCACGGGTATTCAGCTATCTGCAATGTTATTTCTCTAACGTCCTAGTGGATGCTGGGGACTCCGTAAGGACCATGGGGAATAGCGGGCTCCGCAGGAAACTGGGCACTCTAAAGAAAGATTTAGTACTATCTGGTGTGCATTGGCTCCTCCCTCTATGCCCCTCCTCCAGACCTCAGTTAGAATCTGTGCCCGGCCAGAGCTGGGTGCTCCTAGTGGGCTCTCCTGAACTTGCTAGAAAGAAAGTATTTTGTCAGGTTTTTTATTTTCAGAGAGCTTCTGCTGGCAACAGACTCTCTGCTACGAGGGACTGAGGGGAGAGAAGCAAACCTACTCACGGCAGCTAGGTAGCGCTTCTTAGGCTACTGAACACCATTAGCTCCAGAGGGATCGAACACAGGTACCTAACCTTGATCGTCCGTTCCCGGAGCCGCGCCGCCGTCCCCCTCGCAGAGCCAGAAGTACAGAAGCAGCAGAAGCATGAAGACATCGAAATCGGCGGTTGAAGACTCCTGTCTTCACTTAAGGTAGCGCACAGCACTGCAGCTGTGCGCCATTGCTCCCACAGCACACCGCACACTCCGGTCACTGTAGGGTGCAGGGCGCAGGGGGGGGGGGCGCCCTGGGCAGCAATTAAGTACCTTTTTGGCAAAAAGAGACATATATACAGTCTGGGACTGTATATATGCCCGAGCCCCCGCCATTTTTTACACATTAAAGCGGGACAGAAGCCCGCCGCTGAGGGGGCGGGGCCTTCTTCCTCAGCACACCAGCGCCATTTTCTCTTCACAGCTCTGCTGGAAGGACGCTCCCCAGGCTCTCCCCTGCAGTATACAGGTGCATTAGAGGGTAAAAAAGAGAGGGGGGGCACATAAATTTAGGCGCAGAGATATATTAACAGCAGCTACAGGGTAAACACTAAGGTACAGTGTAATCCCTGGGTTATATAGCGCTGGGGTGTGTGCTGGCATACTCTCTCTCTGTCTCCCCAAAATCCTTTGTGGGGTCCTGTCCTCAGTCAGAGCATTCCCTGTGTGTGTGCTGTGTGTCGGTACGCCTGTGTCGACATGTTTGATGAGGAAGGATACGTGGAGGCAGAACAAGTGCAGCTGAGTGTGGTGATAAAGCTAAATATTTATCTTATATAAAACCCTTTGTGAGGTCTAAGAACACTGTACGCTATTTACGTATGAAGTACCGTAAGGGTACACTTGTTGCGTAACAATCGCTTAGCCGTGGTCGAGACGCTCAAGCGTCACGTTCGCTCACGGCCAAGAGATCACAGGCAGGCACGCTATTGGCTGCTGACTAACGTAATGGTTCACTATAGCGTAACGGACGCTGTATCGGGAGCGGGCTGCTCGAGCGATACAGACGCTCACGAGAATACGCTGTTGGTATCGGGCACACTTATAGGTGAGCGACTACCGTAATGCTACGCTATCAGCGTAGCGGACGCTCAAGACCACAAGGAGATCACGAGCGGCGCAGACGCTCACAATGTTAAACCTTTATATCTAAACCATAAACAGTATATTATGCAGTAAAACCTTAGTGTAGTGATAGTGTGTAGATGCAACCTTGTGTAACCTGATTAACTTAGAAGCTGTTTGAGCGTCACCGACGCTCTGAGATTACTTAACACTATATAGAAAATACACGGATACCTGGGCTTAGGGTCTAACGCCTTATATATATATTATGGATATTACTTGCAAAAGAATTAATACAATACAAGTCATACACTACAATATAACATAGACTAACTAACCAGATAACTACACAGGAAATACAATACAATACAATTACGTTTTAAGGGAAAATAAGAGGGAAAGAGGAGAAGAGAGAGAGAGAGAAAGATATGGCCCATAACAACAAGGAAAGACAATATGATTGCGGAGAAAACTTACGCACAAAGGAAACGATCGCATGCGCCTCTGGACATCCAGCTCCCGATTTTCAGCAATGAGAACCGTTGAAGAGTGAGAGCTAGATGTGATCGGCTTGTCTATTTATGCCCCACACACAATACAATTCAATGGTCCCTACAATCCCATTGTTCATTGGACACAGGAATTCCTCCTCGCATTATAACAAAAGGTCATAGGTTGATTCATACAGGTGGGCTGTGACTATTTCCAACAGCTCAGGTGGGAGGGAAACTGGGTTTCCCGCCGCATGGATAAGTAAGTGCAAATAATAGTAAATGGACATAAACTTCTTATGTCCATAACTATTCGCACGAGCGATTAATCCGCTCCAAACCGACACCGGAATATTGCTATTTAAATACTCTTCCGATGGGTACTAAACACCACTGTATTACTCCTGTCTGACCCTTCGTATCAAACAAAGGGGGATTTCTCTGTTCATAAACATTCTACATTAACCAAACTTTCAGAATCTATCAAAGGGACCATGATCTACAAAATACATTATATAGTGAAAATATGTAACGATTGAGTCGCACGCTACGAACACATGAACTCTACCGTAAATGCACATACCGCGCGCCCGCGGGTGCCCGCAACAGCGAGTATGCGCACGCACGGGAGAGCGCACGCATGCGCAGCGCAGACCTGTGTGAGGTGCAAATATGGCAGTGTGCATAGAGATATTTTTCTGACTTTGACAGTCCACCCTTTGGCAGTCAACAATAACTGCCACCTTCTAAAACATTTCAAAAAGAGAAAAATATATGTCAGGGGTTAATACATTTCCATGGTTGGGTAAGGGAGGAGAGAGGAGAAGGTGTGAAGAGGGTATGACCTAGTGAGATAGCAGAAGCATGTGTGTATGAGTCCATGTTTGGGGGGTCATGTATCATCGTGCCGTACGTGTTGTAAATCAAGCTTCTAGGTATTGCGAAGTATACATTTGAATTCCTTCTTATCCCGTGGTACGGGTCTGTGGATGGGCTGTCAAACTTTACCGAGCTCTTTTCGGATTTTGGTTGTAACAAAAATGGGGAGCACATTTTAGTTGATGATAAATGAATGGGGGGAATATGTGATTGCTGATATCTGTGCCTGTATTCCCTATACTATGTGTGTAATTACCTGAAGGTTGTAGAGATGAAGAAAAGACATAATTACGGTAAATGCAGTGGTATTCTATGTCAGGTTAGTACATTCGTCGATTGAGGTCTTGTTTGGTGTCTGTTGAATGCAGTCTTCTTTGTGCTTTTGCCCATAAGGTGCGAGCAAAAGCTTTGTCAATGTCCATAGATTTACAAAAGTGTT
Source organism: Pseudophryne corroboree (assembly GCF_028390025.1). Lineage (NCBI taxonomy): Eukaryota > Metazoa > Chordata > Amphibia > Anura > Myobatrachidae > Pseudophryne > Pseudophryne corroboree. Next base: position 283,489,297 of record NC_086446.1, read on the forward strand.
GGGCTAGCGTAATTTTAAAATTTCTAGGGAAACTGGGGATCTATGGCAAAGTTCATCAAAAATCTGGGCATCAGGTTGTCAAAACTTCTTCTTTAATCCATCTGTTGTCTGTATATCGGCTCATCAAATTCCTCGTCCAAGTGGGTCTTTTTACCTTGGAGGAAACGGAAAAACAGGTGAAAGAAACGGACCGTAGAAATCGCATTTTCATCACATCATTGTTTCTACATTTGGGTCATAAATCAGATCCATGGGAATTACAGTTTCCTCACTCCTTAAACTCATTACCCTAGTACGACGATTGCACTTCATTAAAGCCTGACCGCATCTAAATATCAAACCAATTGATATGACAACACCTAAGATACATAGGAGAAACTTCCCAACATCCATTATGACTCCTTGAGCCCACTCTCCTAAACCAGAGAACCAATTTCGCGGGTTCAACCATGACACCCAACCAGTCAGCTCATTACCTACAGCAGCAAGAGTGAGATTGTGTCTCCTGCGAAATTCCCACTTCAGTTGGAGAATATCGTCCATCTTTTGGTCTATGACCTCGACCGGGTCCTTGGTGCTATTCGTAATATATGTGCAACATTTCACGCCGTATTGTGTTGCCAGTGTGACACAATATCCGCCTGTCACTGCTGTGAGGTAATTAAGAACCATTCTATGCTGTACCAGTTCTGTTTTATAAGCTTGAAGTTCTCTTCCAGTATACCTAAACGTGTCATCATACATTTCAGTGATATTATCTAACAAATTTGCAAGCGCAGATATGTATTTATAATTCAACACTCCTCTGGCGGTGCGAGTGATGTCTAACGCGATTAGAAACTGAATCCCGGTGGATTCATGGATCATGTCAGAGGCCGGATGCTCTGTTCTTTCTATCAGGTGCCGTTTAACTACGTGCTCGTAATGGGTGTGAGTATAAGGAGTTTGGGCAACACGGTGTATGTCTTTCATTTTGTCATGTGATACAGTCATTACTTCAGGCAGTACTTTTCCAATATAACACAATCCTTCAGAGTTTGGGGCAAGCCACTTATACGCCTTTCTCCCGCATATGAAATATGCATCATCGGGGAGAACATATGGGACGGAGTAGGACATAACCATATTACACACCTTCCATGTGAAATCTCCTAACCCTAATTCTTCCATCTGCTTAGTACACGTATCAGGTTGTACGATATGTGCACAGTATCCTGGTGATACCTCTCCAACTCTCGTAATCCTATTTCCTAAGGTATACCTATATCGGAAAGATTTTCCTCTACTGGCTATGTGGCGTATAAGCTCTGTATCTGTAGGCATTCTATCTGCTCTATGCGAAAAGGTCATGGTTTGGTTACTCCATGACACTTCCCAATTTCCCGGCTTTCGGGGGTTGGTAATGTTAAAACATATTAGGGATCTATCCACATGATATTGGTGGAGCTTCAAACTAGGAGGACTGGAGATATTAAACCTCCTGTCCACCGGTCTCCCACCCTTTAGCTCAAGTACCTCCCCTACCGTCAAAGGAAATGGTACTAGCCCTGATTTGCTATGACCTTGAGGTACTTGAGAGCGTACCCAACAATCTGTTTGATTTAACACACTACCCACTAAGGAGTGATAGTCACTCAATGGATGCCGGTCCATGTGGATATTAAAACTGGATTGGCATTTCTTAATGCACCCATCCTCAACTACATTGTCACAAAGCCTATAGATACAGTTCTTTTTTCAGCTAACAATGTTTACAAATAACATGGCTGCTAGATCGTTTCCGGTACTCGCCTTTTGCTTGGTGGTTGTGTTGTTATTGGAAATTTACACCTCTGTCTCAGTCATTGGAACCTTTCTGGTGCCAAAGCTTCTTTCTCGACCTCACTGGTACTCTCACCGAAACGGACTGCTCTGGTCAACATCATGGTCAACAGGAAAAATCCATATCACAGTCTTTTGGGGCAAGTCCATCTTACAGGAGGAGAAAAGAAGAAATTTGTAATGGGGTACAGAAAATCAGTTTGAGGGGGAGAGAGACTTGTTACGATAATTAAGTTCTCTAGTCTTTGTTGTTCTTCCTGTTCTGTCGTCATCTCAAAGGTGCTGTCTCTCAGTCTTCCAAACGAACATTCCGGTGATGCAATATTTCTTCCAAACCAGCGATCTTTCTGTAAGGAGCAAAAATCTTGCATTACCATTTGTCTAACTGATGGGTGACATACCATCTTTAAATCATGAAAACATGAGAAAGAAGAGAGGAAACAAAAAAAAACAAAAGAGAGAGAGAACAATTCATATATGTATATATCACATAAATCAACAGTGAACAACAACAGGGGAAAAAAATATTTTTCAAACATAAACATTTTCTAAAACATTGTCAGATCATCAGGCTGTCATATCTACATGTCCAATGGTTTCCTTGCGCAGTCCCTCCCCCCAGCACTTCCATATTCCATTGTCTGTATCTGGCCAGAATACATTGGTGCGGATAGGTCATGCTGGGGTTTGGTAGACTTCTGCAAAGACCAAGTATATATGCAATGTTTGAATCCTACCAATAATCGTCAGAGATGGGGAGAGAGAAAAAGAAATATTTCACAGATACATTTACAACGTTTCACCCGGTCATTCCTGTGTCTTCAGGGAATGACCTCCCAATTTATTAACTATAACCTCAGGCTTACCATCAGTCCTAATGATCACCTTTCCTGACTGCACATTATGGGTGTGGGCCAAAAAATTTTTTCTATATGATCCCTGATTATAATTTGGTGTGTTATAATTTTGCTCATTTCTTGGTCTAGGGGGTCTAACTTTATGTGGGTTATTACAGTTGCTGGCATAATGCCCTTCTCTTCTACAATGATAACAAATCCTTGGCTTTCTCCATGTGCTAGGGGCCTGGGGTTCCGGTCGACTTGATGCCTCCTCTAGTGCTTGGATGTTCAGTGCCATTAACCGCTCTCCCTGCGCTTCCCTGGTTCTTTGGATATTTCGGTCATGCTCGATAGCGGACTCTCTTAATGCAGCGACCGAGATACCTCTCCAATGAGGTATCGAGGTTTGTACCCTAATTTTTAGTGTGTCTTTTAAGTTGTTCATTAATACAGACACAGCTACCTCTCTGTGGTGTACATTAGTGTCAATGTCATCTATACCCGTGTACCTAGCCATATCCTGCAGAGCCCGGTGAAAATACTCTGATGCGGATTCACCTTCTTTTTGTTTTATTGTAAAGATTTTATTCCACTTTACTACTGTAGGAAAATATTCTTTCAACTGTAGATTCATTCTTTTTACATTATCTTGGTTATACTCGTCTGTTAGTGGCACTTCCTCATCTAGCTTACAATCAGCGATAAATTTCAATGAATCAACATCGGGGGGTAAACATGTCCTCAAAACTGTCCTCCAATCTTTGTTATTTGGCTCTGCAGTATGTCCTAGCACTCTAATGTATTTTTGACAAGCAACTAAGTCTTTCCTGGGATCAGGAAATTCAGACAGAATTGTTCTTAATTCTGTTCGGGAAAAGGGGCAGTACATGGCGATGTTCCTGACGGGAGTGACTCCTGAAGAGTCAGTTTTCCCATTCGGTACTGCAATTACCCTGACAGGATTAAGTCCAGTAACGTCATTCTGAATTGGTTCTACGATATGAGGTACATTTGTTTGTGCGTGATGTATAATACCATACGTACCTGTGGACACGACCTCACCTGACCCTCCGTTAGGGGGTTTGATTACAGTCTTTACCGATTTGGTCGCGTCCACCTGGATGTCTTGTGTGATGGCTTCTGGAAGAGGTGCCGACATCGTTCTGGGCTCACTTTCTTGTTTGTATTCCTGAGGAAAGTTTAACATGGGGTGCGACTTGCATGGGTTAATAGTTGTACATTTAACACTTTCATTTTTATAAACCTTATTACGTTTGTTACATTCAGTCTTAATATAGTTACTAAGTGCACTTTTATCACACCCCATTGTGCCTTTCTCCGCAACCATAATCCTCTCCATTGCCATGTCTCTCCTCTCAAGATGAAAGTTAGGTATGTAAGTTACATTTCTTTGCATGTCACTTTCCTGTAGCCATATCTGCAAACAATCATCATGTTTAACTCGTTGTTTCCAGTATTTTATGAGACAGATCCTCCGCCTTAAATTATGCAACACCTCTGTGTCAAAACTACCTATCCCGGGAAATGGTGCCTTATCCCCCGCAGTCATTCGTGTCCATTCATCACAAAAGGTCTCAGTGTGGGGACCATATTTCCCCCACATTACTAACCGAGCAGACCCTCGGGGTCTGCAAGCCTCTGGAGTCTGAATCCTGACTGCTGAACGTCTCTGTGTTGTGCACTTGGCTGCCATTGTGGACCTTACACAGAAAAACTTCCTAAAATGCACCAAACACAGAAATTTACGTTGGAAATCCTTAAAGCTCTTCCACTGAACTTCTTCTGCTCCGAGTATCTCCGGTCCGCCTTCTAGCAGACACGTGTAGCCGTTGCAGGCCCTATCTCTAGAGATTTTCCTGAGAAAATTCCCTTCCTTTTTCTTTACACAAATCACGCTTGCATGTGCTCCCTACAACACGTATGAGGGCAAGATTTACGCATGGATATACGACCTCATATCACGTTGCGTTATTGGTCACACATACAACCGTGCGGTCCAATCGTACCACTTATAGACACTTGTTGCCCATAAATGGTAGGATCATTGGAGTCTCCCTACTGTGCTCCAAAACAGCCAGAGCGTAATACAACGAAAACTTTATCACACTCTGTTGCACGTTTTCACTTCAGACCGTGCTCATCACGTTCCACCAAAGATCACACAGATCACAAAGTCCACAAAGCGGGATTCAATACCGTTTTATCACACAGATCACAAAGTCCACAAAGCGGGATTCAATACACTCATACCGTTTTCAACCCACTATCATTCTTATAGTTTTCTGATCAGAAAAATCATTTCCCGTAGTCTGATAGCTCTCCCCAGAGGCGTTACAGTAAAGTAAGGTATTTAAACTAAGTTTTGGAAAACTGAAATCAATTTGTGCTATTTATCGCCTTGCGTTATTTATCTCCTTGCGCTATTTACCGCGTTGCGCTATTTATCTCCTTTTAAAAATAACACTTGTGATTTGAGTTACATGGGCGTACACGGACGCTCCGTTGCGTAATATACGCTGCGTGCGTCGGCCTCTGGGTTGCGTACGCAAGTCTCAGTCCTTTGTTAGAGACACGTGTACGCAAAGCAAAGATCCACTGTAACACAACTTATACGTTTATCAATGTAGATGATCCTCGATCATCTACCGCGCACCACACTGACCTCCTCGTCTCTCAGGCAAAGCTGTGTGTTTGTCTATACTTTAACTATATTACCTTTACTCAAACTATTGAAATAGCGGCAAATCTCTCTTAGCACTTTTATCAACTATAAAACTGGCAACCAGGAGAGTGATATACGAAAATACACAAATGAAAAAGAAATGCAGATATATATATGTGCGTGCGTGTGTACGCAAGACAGAAAAATAAACAGTTTTAAAAGACACTAGCGTGTTGTTCTTACCTCCGGTTCCCGGATTCCTTCAGCACCCTTTACTAAGTGAAACAGACGCTTATCCCGTCAGCACTACGAGGAATATAACCTCCCGCCCTTTGCTGATGGATAATGTCTGCTGAATTTACCTAGTGCAGATATGTGAAGGACGGGCGAGCCGCCAATTGATAAAGCTAAATATTTATCTTATATAAAACCCTTTGTGAGGTCTAAGAACACTGTACGCTATTTACGTATGAAGTACCGTAAGGGTACGCTTGTTGCGTAACAATCGCTTAGCCGTGGTCGAGACGCTCAAGCGTCACGTTCGCTCACGGCCAAGAGATCACAGGCAGGCACGCTATTGGCTGCTGACTAACGTAATGGTTCACTATAGCGTAACGGACGCTGTATCGGGAGCGGGCTGCTCGAGCGATACAGACGCTCACGAGAATACGCTGTTGGTATCGGGCACACTTATAGCTGTTTGAGCGTCACCGACGCTCTGAGATTACTTAACACTATATAGAAAATACACGGATACCTGGGCTTAGGGTCTAACGCCTTATATATATATTATGGATATTACTTGCAAAAGAATTAATACAATACAAGTCATACACTACAATATAACATAGACTAACTAACCAGATAACTACACAGGAAATACAATACAATACAATTACGTTTTACGGGAAAATAAGAGGGAAAGAGGAGAAGAGAGAGAGAGAGAAAGATATGGCCGATAACAACAAGGAAAGACAATATGATTGCGGAGAAAACTTACGCACAAAGGAAACGATCGCATGTGCCTCTGGACATCCAGCTCCCGATTTTCAGCAATGAGAACCGTTGAAGAGTGAGAGCTGGATGTGATCGGCTTGTCTATTTATGCCCCACACACAATACAATTCAATGGTCCCTACAATCCCATTGTTCATTGGACACAGGAATTCCTCCTCGCATTATAACAAAAGGTCATAGGTTGATTCATACAGGTGGGCTGTGACTATTTCCAACAGCTCAGGTGGGAGGGAAACTGGGTTTCCCGCCACATGGATAAGTAAGTGCAAATAATAGTAAATGGACATAAACTTCTTATGTCCATAACTATTCGCACGAGCGATTAATCCGCTCCAAACCGACACCGGAATATTGCTATTTAAATACTCTTCCGATGGGTACTAAACACCACTGTATTACTCCTGTCTGACCCTTCGTATCAAACAAAGGGGGATTTCTCTGTTCATGAACATTCTACATTAACCAAACTTTCAGAATCTATCAAAGGGACCATGATCTACAAAATACATTATATAGTGAAAATATGTAACGATTGAGTCGCACGCTACGAACACATGAACTCTACCGTAAATGCACATACCGCGCGCCCGCGGGTGCCCGCAACAGCGAGTATGCGCACGCACGGGAGAGCGCACGCATGCGCAGCGCAGACCTGTGTGAGGTGCAAATATGGCAGTGTGCATAGAGATATTTTTCTGACTTTGACAGTGGTGTCGCCGCCGACGGTGCCGACACCTGATTGGATGGATATGTGGAAGGTGTTAAATGATAATGTAAACTCCTTGCATAACAGATTGGATAAAACTGTAACCGTGGGACAGTCAGGGTCTCAACCCATGCCTGATCCTACAGCGCAGAGGCCGTCAGGGTCTCAAAAGCGCACACTATCCCAGATAGTTGACACAGATGTCGACACGGAATCTGACTCCAGTGTCGATGACGATGAGGCAAAGTTGCAGCCTAAAATGACTAAAGCCATCCGCTACATGATTGTAGCAATGAAGGATGTATTACACATTTCTGAGGAAAATCCTGTCCCTGACAAGAGGATTTATATGTATGGGGAGAAAAAGCATGAAGTGACTTTTCCCCCTTCACATGAATTAAATGAATTATGTGAAAAAGCGTGGGATTCCCCTGACAGGAAGGTGATAGTTTCCAAGAGATTACTTATGGCGTATCCTTTCCCGCCAACGGACAGGTTACGCTGGGAATCCTCCCCTAGGGTAGACAAGGCGTTAACACGCTTGTCTAAGAAGGTGGCCCTGCCGTCTCCGGATACGGCCCGCCGTCTCCGGATACGGCCGCCCTAAAGGATCCTGCAGATAGAAAGCAGGAAGCTATCCTGAAGTCTGTTTATACACATTCTGGCTCACTGCTGAGGCCAGCAATTGCTTCGGCCTGGATGTGTAGTGCGGTAGCTGCATGGGCGGATACTCTGTCTGAGGAGTTAGATACCCTGGACAGGGACTCTGTTCTAATGACCCTGGCACATATCAAGGACGCAGTCCTATATATGCGGGATGCCCAGAGGGACATTTGCCTGCTGGGCTCTAGAGTTAACGCAATGTCCATTTCTGCCAGAAGGGTCTTATGGACTCGGCAATGGACAGGGGATACCGACTCTAAAAAACACATGGAGGTTTTACCTTATAAGGGTGAGGAATTGTTTGGGGACGGTCTCTCGGACCTAGTTTCCACAGCTACGGCTGGGAAGTCAAATTTCTTGCCTTATGTCCCTCCACAACCTAAGAAAGCACCGTATTACCAAATGCAGTCCTTTCGTTCTCAGAAGAGCAAGAAGGTCAGAGGTGCGTCCTTTCTTGCCAGAGGCAGGGGTAGAGGAAAAAAGCTGCACCATGCAGCTAGTTCCCAGGAACAAAAGTCTTCCCCGGCTTCCACTAAATCCACCGCATGACACTGGGGCTCCACAGGCGGAGCCAGGAGCCGTGGGGGCGCGTCTCCGACATTTCAGCCACCAGTGGGTTCGCTCACAGGTGGATCCTTGGGCTATACAAATTGTGTCTCAGGGATACAAGCTGGAATTCGAGGTGATGCCCCCTCACCGTTACCTAAAATCGGCCTTACCAACTTCCCACATGGAAAGGGAGATAGTGTTGGCGGCAATTCACAAACTTTTTCTCCAGCAGGTGGTGGTAGAGGTCCCCCCCCCCTTCAACGGGGAAGGGGCTACTATTCCACTATGTTTGTGGTACCGAAACCGGACGGTTCGGTCAGACCCATTTTAAATTTAAAATCCCTGAACATTAAACTGAAGAAATTCAAGTTCAAAATGGAATCGCTCACAGCGGTCATTGCAAGCCTGGAGGAAGGGGATTTTATGGTGTCTCTGGACATCAAGGATGCTTACTTGCATGTCCCCATTTATCCGCCTCATCAGGAGTACCTCAGGTTTGTGGTACGGGACTGTCATTATCAATTCCAGACGTTGACTTTTGGCCTGTCCACGGCACCGAGAGTTTTTACCAAGGTGATGGCGGAAATGATGGTGCTCCTTCGGAAGCAAGGGGTTACAATTATCCCATACTTGGATGATCTCCTCATAAAGGCGAGGTCCAGGGAGCAGTTCCTGATCAGCGTAGCACACTCTCAGGAAGTGTTGCGTCAGCACGGCTGGATTCTGAACATTCCAAAGTCGCAGCTGATTCCTGCGACGCGTCTGCCCTTCCTGGGCATGATTCTGGACACAGACCAGAAGAAGGTGTTTCTCCCGGATGAGAAGGCTCAGGAGCTCGTGACTCTGGTCAGAGACCTCCTAAAGCCAAAACAGGTGTCGGTGCATCACTGCACACAAGTCCTGGGAAAGATGGTGGCGTCATACGAAGCCATTCCCTTCGGCAGGTTCCATGCGAGGATCTTTCAGTGGGATCTGCTGGACAAGTGGTCCAGATCGCATCTTCAGATGCATCGGATGATCACCCTGTCCCCCAGGGCCAGGGTGTCTCTTCTGTGGTGGCTACAAGGTGCTCACCTCCTCGAGGGCCGCAGATTCGGCATACAGGACTGGGTCCTGGTGACCACGGATGCAAGCCTCCGAGGGTGGGGGGCAGTCACTCAAGGAAGAAACTTCCAGGGGCTATGGTCAAGTCAGGAGACTTGTCTGCAAATCAATATCCTGGAACTAAGGGCCATATACAACGCCCTGAGTCAAGCGGAGCCTCTGCTTCGAAACCAACCAGTGTTGATTCAGTCAGACAACATCACGGCAGTGGCCCATGTAAACCGCCAGGGCGGAACAAGAAGCAGGGTGGCAATGGCAGAAGCCACCAGGATTCTTCGGTGGGCGGAGAATCACGTACTAGCACTGTCAGCACTGTTCATTCCGGGAGTGGACAACTGGGAAGCAGACTTCCTCAGCAGGCACGACCTCCACCCGGGAGAGTGGGGACTTAATCAAGAAGTCTTCACGCAGATTGCAAATCGATGGAACTGCCACAGGTGGACATGATGGCGTCCCGTCTCAACAAAAAGCTAAAAAGATATTGCGCCAGGTCAAGGGACCCTCAGGCGATAGCTGTGGACGCACTAGTAACACCGTGGGTGTTCCAGTCGGTCTATGTGTTTCCTCCTCTTCCTCTCATACCAAAGGTGCTGAGAATTGTAAGAAAAAGAGGAGTGAGAACAATACTCGTTGTTCCGGATTGGCCAAGAAGGACTTGGTACCCGGAATTGCAAGAAATGCTCACAGAGGACCCGTGGCCTCTGCCTCTCAGACAGGACCTGTTACAACAAGGGCCCTGTCTGTTCCAAGACTTACCGCGGCTGCGTTTGACGGCATGGCGGTTGAACGCCGGATCCTAGCAGAAAAGGGCATTCCGGAAGCAGTTATTCCTACGCTGATAAAGGCTAGGAAGGACGTGACAGCAAAACATTATCACCGTATATGGCGAAAATATGTTGCTTGGTGTGAGGCCAGGAAGGCCCCTACAGAGGAATTCCAGCTGGGTCGATTCCTGCACTTCCAACAGTCAGGTGTGACTATGGGCCTAAAATTAGGGTCCATAAAGGTCCAGATTTCGGCCCTATCCATTTTCTTTCAAAAAGAACTGGCTTCACTGCCTGAGGTTCAGACGTTTGTTAAGGGAGTGGTGCATATTCAGCCTAATTTTGTGCCACCAGTGGCACCTTGGGATCTTAACGTGGTCTTGGCTTTCCTGAAATCCCACTGGTCTGAGCCACTTAAGACAGTGGAGCTAAAGTATCTCACGTGGAAAGTGGTCATGCTGTTGGCCCTAGCCTCAGCTAGGCGTGTGTCAGAATTGGCAGCTTTGTCATGTAAAAGCCCCTATCTGGTTTTCCATATGGACAGGGCAGAATTGCGAACTCGTCCGCAGTTTCTGCCAAAGCTGGTGTCATCTTTTCATCTGAACCAACCCATTGTGGTGCCTGCGGCTACTCGTGACTTGGAGGATTCCAAGTTGCTTGATGTAGTCAGGGCTTTGAAGATCTATGTTGCCAGGACGGCTGGAGTCAGGAAAACTGACTCACTGTTTATCCTGTATGCATCCAACAAGCTGTATGCTCCTGTTTCAAAGCAAACCATTGCTCGCTGGATCTGTAACACGATTCAGCAGGCTCATTCAGCGGCTGGATTGCCGCATCCAAAATCAGTGAAAGCCCATTCCACAAGGAAGGTGGGCTCTTCTTGGGCGGCTGCCCGAGGGGTCTCGGCATTACAGCTTTGTCGAGCTGCTACTTGGTCGGGTTCAAACACATTTGCAAAGTTCTACAAGTTTGATACCCTGGCTGAGGAGGACCTGGTGTTTGCCCATTCGGTGCTGCAGAGTCATCCGCACTCTCCCGCCCGTTTGGGAGCTTTGGTGTAATCCCCATGGTCCTTACGGAGTCCCCAGCATCCACTAGGACGTTAGAGAAAATAAGAATTTACTCACCGGTAATTCTATTTCTCGTAGTCCGTAGTGGATGCTGGGCGCCCGTCCCAAGTGCGGACTTTCTGCAATACGTGTATATAGTTATTGCTTAACAAAGGGTTATGGTTATGTAGCATTGGTTGAGTGATGCTCAGTTGTGGTTCATACTGTTAACTGGGTAAGTTTATCACAAGTTGGATGAGCGCCTGAAATTTTTCGGGTTTTGTGTTTTGGTTTTGGGTTCGGTTCCGCGGCCGTGTTTTGGGTTCGAACGCGTTTTGGCAAAACCTCACCGAATTTTTTTTGTCGGATTCGGGTGTGTTTTGGATTCGGGTGTTTTTTTCAAAAAACACTAAAAAACAGCTTAAATCATAGAATTTGGGGGTCATTTTGATCCCAAAGTATTATTAACCTCAAAAACCATAATTTACACTCATTTTCAGTCTATTCTGAATACCTCACACCTCACAATATTATTTTTAGTCCTAAAATTTGCACCGAGGTCGCTGTGTGAGTAAGATAAGCGACCCTAGTGGCCGACACAAACACCGGGCCCATCTAGGAGTGGCACTGCAGTGTCACGCAGGATGTCCCTTCCAAAAAACCCTCCCCAAACAGCACATGACGCAAAGAAAAAAAGAGGCGCAATGAGGTAGCTGTGTGAGTAAGATTAGCGACCCTAGTGGCCGACACAAACACCGGGCCCATCTAGGAGTGGCACTGCAGTGTCACGCAGGATGTCCCTTCCAAAAAACCCTCCCCAAACAGCACATGACGCAAAGAAAAAAAGAGGCGCAATGAGGTAGCTGACTGTGTGAGTAAGATTAGCGACCCTAGTGGCCGACACAAACACCGGGCCCATCTAGGAGTGGCACTGCAGTGTCACGCAGGATGTCCCTTCCAAAAAACCCTCCCCAATCAGCACATGATGCAAAGAAAAAGAAAAGAAAAAAGAGGTGCAAGATGGAATTGTCCTTGGGCCCTCCCACCCACCCTTATGTTGTATAAACAAAACGGGACATGCACACTTTAACCAACCCATCATTTCAGTGACAGGGTCTGCCACACGACTGTGACTGATATGACGGGTTGGTTTGGACCCCCCCCAAAAAAGAAGCAATTAATCTCTCCTTGCACAAACTGGCTCTACAGAGGCAAGATGTCCACCTCATCTTCACCCTCCGATATATCACCGTGTACATCCCCCTCCTCACAGATTATCAATTCGTCCCCACTGGAATCCACCATCTCAGCTCCCTGTGTACTTTGTGGAGGCAATTGCTGCTGGTCAATGTCTCCGCGGAGGAATTGATTATAATTCATTTTAATGAACATCATCTTCTCCACATTTTCTGGATGTAACCTCGTACGCCGATTGCTGACAAGGTGAGCGGCGGCACTAAACACTCTTTCGGAGTACACACTTGTGGGAGGGCAACTTAGGTAGAATAAAGCCAGTTTGTGCAAGGGCCTCCAAATTGCCTCTTTTTCCTGCCAGTATAAGTACGGACTGTGTGACGTGCCTACTTGGATGCGGTCACTCATATAATCCTCCACCATTCTATCAATGTTGAGAGAATCATATGCAGTGACAGTAGACGACATGTCCGTAATCGTTGTCAGGTCCTTCAGTCCGGACCAGATGTCAGCATCAGCAGTCGCTCCAGACTGCCCTGCATCACCGCCAGCGGGTGGGCTCGGAATTCTGAGCCTTTTCCTCGCACCCCCAGTTGCGGGAGAATGTGAAGGAGGAGATGTTGACAGGTCGCGTTCCGCTTGACTTGACAATTTTGTCACCAGCAGGTCTTTCAACCCCAGCAGACCTGTGTCTGCCGGAAAGAGAGATCCAAGGTAGGCTTTAAATCTAGGATCGAGCACGGTGGCCAAAATGTAGTGCTCTGATTTCAACAGATTGACCACCCGTGAATCCTTGTTAAGCGAATTAAGGGCAGCATCCACAAGTCCCACATGCCTAGCGGAATCGCTCCCTTTTAGCTCCTTCTTCAATGCCTCCAGCTTCTTCTGCAAAAGCCTGATGAGGGGAATGACCTGACTCAGGCTGGCAGTGTCTGAACTGACTTCACGTGTGGCAAGTTCAAAGGGCATCAGAACCTTGCACAACGTTGAAATCATTCTCCACTGCACTTGAGACAGGTGCATTCCACCTACTATATCGTGCTCAATTGTATAGGCTTGAATGGCCTTTTGCTGCTCCTCCAACCTCTGAAGCATATAGAGGGTTGAATTCCACCTCGTTACCACTTCTTGCTTCAGATGATGGCAGGGCAGGTTCAGTAGTTTTTGGTGGTGCTCCAGTCTTCTGTACGTGGTGCCTGTACGCCGAAAGTCTCCCGCAATTTTTCTGGCCACCGACAGCATCTCTTGCACGCCCCTGTCGTTTTTTAAAAAATTCTGCACCACCAAATTCAAGGTATGTGCAAAACATGGGACGTGCTGGAATTTGCCCATATTTAATGCACACACAATATTGCTGGCGTTGTCCGATGCCACAAATCCACAGGAGAGTCCAATTGGGGTAAGCCATTCCGCGATGATCTTCCTCAGTTGCCGTAAGAGGTTTTCAGCTGTGTGCGTATTCTGGAAAGCGGTGATACAAAGCGTAGCCTGCCTAGGAAAGAGTTGGCGTTTGCGAGATGCTGCTACTGGTGCCGCCGCTGCTGTTCTTGCGGCGGGAGTCCATACATCTACCCAGTGGGCTGTCACAGTCATATAGTCCTGACCCTGCCCTGCTCCACTTGTCCACATGTCCGTGGTTAAGTGGACATTGGGTACAACTGCATTTTTTAGGACACTGGTGAGTCTTTTTCTGACGTCCGTGTACATTCTCGGTATCGCCTGCCTAGAGAAGTGGAACCTAGATGGTATTTGGTAACGGGGGCACACTGCCTCAATAAATTGTCTAGTTCCCTGTGAACTAACGGCGGATACCGGACGCACGTCTAACACCAACATAGTTGTCAAGGACTCAGTTATCCGCTTTGCAGTAGGATGACTGCTGTGATATTTCATCTTCCTCGCAAAGGACTGTTGAACAGTCAATTGCTTACTGGAAGTAGTACAAGTGGGCTTACGACTTCCCCTCTGGGATGACCATCGACTCCCAGCGGCAACAACAGCAGCGCCAGCAGCAGTAGGCGTTACACGCAAGGATGCATCGGAGGAATCCCAGGCAGGAGAGGACTCGTCAGAATTGCCAGTGACATGGCCTGCAGGACTATTGGCATTCCTGGGGAAGGAGGAAATTGACACTGAGGGAGTTGGTGGGGTGGTTTGCGTGAGCTTGGTTACAAGAGGAAGGGATTTACTGGTCAGTGGACTGCTTCCGCTGTCACCCAAAGTTTTTGAACTTGTCACTGACTTATTATGAATGCGCTGCAGGTGACGTATAAGGGAGGATGTTCCGAGGTGGTTAACGTCCTTACCCCTACTTATTACAGCTTGACAAAGGGAACACACGGCTTGACACCTGTTGTCCGCATTTCTGGTGAAATACCTCCACACCGAAGAGCTGATTTTTTTGGTATTTTCACCTGGCATGTCAACGGCCATATTCCTCCCACGGACAACAGGTGTCTCCCCGGGTGCCTGACTTAAACAAACCACCTCACCATCAGAATCCTCCTGGTCAATTTCCTCCCCAGCGCCAGCAACACCCATATCCTCCTCATCCTGGTGTACTTCAACACTGACATCTTCAATCTGACTATCAGGAACTGGACTGCGGGTGCTCCTTCCAGCACTTGCAGGGGGCGTGCAAATGGTGGAAGGCGCATGCTCTTCACGTCCAGTGTTGGGAAGGTCAGGCATCGCAACCGACACAATTGGACTCTCCTTGTGGATTTGGGATTTCAAAGAACACACAGTTCTTTGCGGTGCTTTTGCCAGCTTGAGTCTTTTCAGTTTTCTAGCGAGAGGCTGAGTGCTTCCATCCTCATGTGAAGCTGAACCACTAGCCATGAACATAGGCCAGGGCCTCAGCCGTTCCTTGCCACTCCGTGTGGTAAATGGCATATTGGCAAGTTTACGCTTCTCCTCCGACAATTTTATTTTAGGTTTTGGAGTCCTTTTTTTACTGATATTTGGTGTTTTGGTTTTGACATGCTCTGTACTATGCCATTGGGCATCGGCCTTGGCAGACGACGTTGCTGGCATTTCATCGTCTCGGCCATGACTAGTGGCAGCAGCTTCAGCACGAGGTGGAAGTGGATCTTGATCTTTCCCTAATTTTGGAACCTCAACATTTTTGTTCTCCATATTTTAATAGGCACAACTAAAAGGCACCTCAGGTAAACAATGGAGATGGATGGATTGGATACTAGTATACAATTATGGACGGGCTGCCGAGTGCCGACACAGAGGTAGCCACAGCCGTGAACTACCGCACTGTACTGTGTCTGCTGCTAATATATAGACTGGTTGATAAAGAGATAGTATACTCGTAACTAGTATGTATGTATAAAGAAAGAAAAAAAAACCACGGTTAGGTGGTATATACAATTATGGACGGGCTGCCGAGTGCCGACACAGAGGTAGCCACAGCCGTGAACTACCGCACTGTACTGTGTCTGCTGCTAATATATAGACTGGTTGATAAAGAGATAGTATACTCGTAACTAGTATGTATGTATAAAGAAAGAAAAAAAAACCACGGTTAGGTGGTATATACAATTATGGACGGGCTGCCGAGTGCCGACACAGAGGTAGCCACAGCCGTGAACTACCGCACTGTACTGTGTCTGCTGCTAATATATAGACTGGTTGATAAAGAGATAGTATACTCGTAACTAGTATGTATGTATAAAGAAAGAAAAAAAAACCACGGTTAGGTGGTATATACAATTATGGACGGGCTGCCGAGTGCCGACACAGAGGTAGCCACAGCCGTGAACTACCGCACTGTACTGTGTCTGCTGCTAATATATAGACTGGTTGATAAAGAGATAGTATACTCGTAACTAGTATGTATGTATAAAGAAAGAAAAAAAAACCACGGTTAGGTGGTATATACAATTATGGACGGGCTGCCGAGTGCCGACACAGAGGTAGCCACAGCCGTGAACTACCGCACTGTACTGTGTCTGCTGCTAATATATAGACTGGTTGATAAAGAGATAGTATACTCGTAACTAGTATGTATGTATAAAGAAAGAAAAAAAAAACCACGGTTAGGTGGTATATACAATTATGGACGGGCTGCCGAGTGCCGACACAGAGGTAGCCACAGCCGTGAACTACCGCACTGTACTGTGTCTGCTGCTAATATATAGACTGGTTGATAAAGAGATAGTATACTACTAATATTATATATACTGGTGGTCAGGTCACTGGTCACTAGTCACACTGGCAGTGGCACTCCTGCAGCAAAAGTGTGCACTGTTTTAATATAATATTATGTACTCCTGGCTCCTGCTATAACCTATAACTGGCACTGCAGTAGTGCTCCCCAGTCTCCCCCACAATTATAAGCTGTGTGAGCTGAGCAGTCAGACAGATATATAATATATATAGATGATGCAGCACACTGGCCTGAGCCTGAGCAGTGCACACAGATATGGTATGTGACTGACTGAGTCACTGTGTGTATCGCTTTTTTCAGGCAGAGAACGGATATATTAAATAAACTGCACTGTGTGTCTGGTGGTCACTCACTATATAATATATTATGTACTCCTGGCTCCTGCTATAACCTATAACTGGCACTGCAGTAGTGCTCCCCAGTCTCCCCCACAATTATAAGCTGTGTGAGCTGAGCAGTCAGACAGATATATATAATATTATATATAGATAATAGATGATGCAGCACACTGGCCTGAGCCTGAGCAGTGCACACAGATATGGTATGTGACTGAGTCACTGTGTGCTGTGTATCGCTTTTTTCAGGCAGAGAACGGATTATAAATAAAACTGGTGGTCACTATCAGCAAAACTCTGCACTGTACTGAGTACTCCTAATGCTCCCCAAAATTAGTAAATCAAGTGTCTCTCTAATCTATTCTAAACGGAGAGGACGCCAGCCACGTCCTCTCCCTATCAATCTCAATGCACGTGTGAAAATGGCGGCGACGCGCGGCTCCTTATATAGAATCCGAGTCTCGCGATAGAATCCGAGCCTCGCGAGAATCCGACAGCGGGATGATGACGTTCGGGCGCACTCGGGTTAACCGAGCAAGGCGGGAAGATCCGAGTCGCTCGGCCCCGTGTAAAAAAACCTGAAGTTCGGGCGGGTTCGGATTCCGAGGAACCGAACCCGCTCATCACTAGATTACATATAAACAAAATTTACTTAATATTATTTTTATTTTTCTTAATTTCTCATTAAGAAACTTTGGCCTAGGGGTGCCGTGAAAAAAATCTGATACTGTAGGGTGCCGTGACACAAAAAAGTTTGGGAACCACTGCCATAATATATATTTATGTTCAGCAAGAGTAGTAACATGTAATAAACAAAATACTTATGTTGCTTTGTTTACCTACAAATGTAGAGCACTAATGTAAATAGAAGTGGCTCTATTGCTGTTTCTTGCTGCTGGAGCTGGGTGGAGGGCGGTGCTTGTTGACTTATAGCATAATAGGTGTGATGATGTCATTAAGCCCTTCCCCATCACCACACTGCAGTCAAATATAACGAGCCAGGGAATTGAGAGCACGCAAAAAAAAAAAAAAAAAAGGTCTCTCCAATCCTGGCACCCACAGACATGTGTACACTCATTTGTAAGTGGCCCCTGATTATGGACCTAATTCAGACCTGATCGCTTCTCTGCATTTCTGCAAATGTCTGTGATCAGATAGCCCCCGCCCATAGAGAGTGAAAACCCGCCCCGTGCAAGTGTGTGTATATAGAATCCGAGTCTCGCGATAGAATCCGAGCCTCGCGAGAATCCGACAGCGTCATGATGACGTTCGGGCGCGCTCGGGTTAACCGAGCAAGGCGGGAAGATCCGAGTCGCTCGGACCCGTGAAAAAAAACATGAAGTTCTGGCGGGTTCGGATTCAGAGAAACCGAACCCGCTCATCTCTAGTTGTACAGTGTGATTGGTGTGGCTGGTATGAGTCTTACCCTGGATTCCAAAATCCTTTCCTTGTAATGTCAGCTCTTCCGGGCACAGTTTCCTTAACTGAGGTCTGGAGGAGGGGCATAGAGGGAGGAGCCAGTGCACACCAGATAGTACTAAATCTTTCTTTAGAGTGCCCAGTCTCCTGCGGAGCCCGCTATTCCCCATGGTCCTTACGGAGCCCCAGCATCCACTACGGACTACGAGAAATAGAATTACCGGTGAGTAAATTCTTATTTTATACTGTGTATTTAATATTTACATTTATTTTTGTAAACAAACATTCTTAAAATCCTGGGCAACGCCGGGTACTACAGCTAGTGGTTCATAAAATAAACTAAGGCACTACTATGGGGTATAAAAGGAACAACTGCTGCAGGGAGGTGTCTCTCTAGAAGTATTGAGACAGGGGCCCCTTCAAAATGTTGCTATGGGGCCCACAAAGTTCTGGCTATGCCCCTGCACACATGTGCTTTGTGTCTCACTTTGTATACTCACATGTGGCTTGTGTCTTGCTCTGTATACACATTATGCCACACAGTATTACCCATATATGTTTATATATGGGATGGGAAAGTGGGCGTGGCCTCACAATTTTATAGAATTATATCAAACTATAAATATATAATTGCACCCCCCTACACATGCACACACACAATTAGCAGCCTTACACACAATGGCCCTCATTCCGAGTTGATCGCTCGCTGCTGTTTTTTGCAGCGCAGCGATCAAGTGAAAAAGCGGCAATTCTGCGCATGCGCATGGTACGCAGCGCGCATGCGCTAAGTACTTTCACACAAAACTTTGTAGTTTTACCCAAGCTCGAGCGACGTTTTTCAGTCGCTCGAGTGTTCATAGTATGACAGGAAGTGGGTGTTTCTGGGCGGCAACTCTGCGTTTTCAGGGAGTGTGCTAAAAAACGCAGGCATGCCAGGCAAAAACGCAGGAGTGGCTGGAGAAATGGGGGAGTGGCTGGCCGAACGCAGGGCGTGTTTGTGACGTCAGACCAGGAACTAAACGGACTGCAGTCATCGCAAGATAGGAGTAGGTCTGGAGCTACTCAGAAACGGCATGAAATTGTTCCTGTGCAGTTCTGCTAATCTTTAATTCGCACTTCTGTTAAGCTAAAATACAATCCCAGAGGGCGGCGGCTTAGCGTTTGCACTGCTGCTAAAAACAGCTAGCGAGCGATCAACTCGGAATGAGGGCCAATACCCACAGTAGTGCTCCTTACACATAATGTCCCCAGTATAGTGTCAGATACACATAACATTACAGTATAGTGCCAGATGCACATAATGTCCCCAGTATAGTGGCAGTTACACATAATGACCCCAGTAGTGCAGTGCCAGGCAGAAACCATAATGCCTCTGAGTATATAGTAATGCCAAATAGACGTATGTCCCCATAGTGCCAGAGACACATACATCCCCACAGTGACAGATACACATATGCCCCCATACTGCCAGACACACATATGCCCCCACGGTGCCAGATACACATATGCCCCCACAGTGCCAGATACACATATGCCCCCACAGTGCCAGTTACACATATGCCCCCATATTGATTTTACTATTAGAGGCAGCAGTTTTAGGTAGATTCACTTTTAGAGCCAGCAGCTATACCCCCACCCCCCCATGTAGTTCCTCACCAGCAGGGATGCCCAGTAACGCTCACAGCATGCAGCAGTGGCAGCCACTGTAATTGACGCAGGGGTCTGGCACCGCAACACTCTACAAACAGGAAACTCTACATAAACTACACCTCCCAGCAGACCTTGCTGCCGGGAGCACCTTGCAGCAAGGGCTGCTGGGAGATGTAGTTCATGTAGATTTTCTTGAGTGGGGGGATAGCTGCTGCCTCTAAAAGTGAATCTACCTACTGCCCGCGGGTAGCACCCTTGAACGGCACCCCTGGCGAGTGCCATCCTGGCCAATAGGTAGATACACCCCTGTTGTTTTTATCCATTTTAAGCCAAAGGTTGCAACACAACACAGCAGTGGCACAAACACGCAGCAGTTTATAGCACATCTATGAAACATTGCCACACACCAGTGCAGAAATGAAAACTGGTGCAAGATGGAATTGTCCTTGGGCCCTCCCTCCCACCCTTATGTTGGATTTTAAAAAGGACATGCACAATTTAACAAAGCAAGCACTTCAGTGACAGGGACATTCACTTTTGTAGCTGAAGTTTTTACTTTGCTTGGACCCCCACAAAAGATTTTTTTAAGAGCACTAGCTCCGATCACTAATGATGAGTATGTTGATGATGAGGGTGTTAATTGCATTATAATCTTGTACAATAAATTTCATGTCTTTGCCATTAATGAAGTAACATGGTGGAGGTGCCTAGATGGCTAACGTTCATGCTGTACCTACCTCTACTAAATTTGGCCTCACAAATGGAGCAGACGCCTTTACAAACATTGTCAGGATTGTGGTAAAAATAATCCCAGACCCCGGAGGTGGCTTTTTTGGTCTTCTGGCCAGGTATCGCAATGGATTTCTTTTTATCATGGTCAACAACTGCAGCCACTGGTGTCTGTGTTACACACACAATATCAACATCCTCGCTGTCAGATAGTCGCACGTCCCTGCTGTACATATCCCCCTCATCCTGTCCCACCTCCACACAAGAGTCCTCAGTTTCTATTATGTCCTCCTCATCAACACCATCTTTACTTATACTTCTCCCCACATGTGCAGATGGTGCTAAAATGACAGAAGGAGGTGAAAGAGGCTTCTCTATGAGGACAGTGTGAGAAATGTGAGACTCACACATAGCTGACGTGGACAATCCTAAACGTTCCTCAAGAATGTCTGATGGTTCTGAATGTTAGTCTTACTTCCTCTGCAGCTAACGTTACTTTAGATGTTTTTTTCTTTACCTCTGTAAAATTAAATGATTTTACATGCCCTGATTTAAACCCTCTATGCCCCTGGGTATCGGTCTTAGTAGATGACTTTAACGAACTTGTATCGTCATGACTGGTGGCAGCACCTGCACCATTAGTATGTGCTTCCTCCTCTTCTCTCAATTGTTCGTCCTCCAAATCTATCCACAAACACGAATGAAGTGGGGTACAGTACACACCACAATTTGTGCAAAAAATATAATAGTCAGAAATAGTAATCAAACACTGCAGTTTAATTTCACCAACAGTATCGCACATTATGTGTATGAGATAAGTACAAAAATATATTACTGTGGTACCACTTTCACCCACAGTGTCGCACAATGCGTGTATGAGTCAGGAATAGTAATCAAAATGCTGCAGTTTAATTTCACCAACAGTGTCGCACAATACGGGTATGAGATGAGTATGACAATATATTTCTGTGGTACCACCTTCACCCACAGTGTCGCACAATACGTGCATGAGTCAGGAATAGTAATCAAACACTGTGGTTTAATTTCACCAACAGTGTTGCACAATACGTGTATGAGATGACTGCGAAAATATATTACTGTGGTACCACCTTCACCCACAGTGTCGCACAATACATATATGAGTCAGTAATAGTAATCAAATGCTGCTGTTTAATTTCACCAACAGTGTCGCACGATACGTGTATGAAATTAGCATGAAAATATATTACTGTGGTACCACCTTCACCCACAGTGTCGCACAATACGTATATGAGTCAGGAATACTAATCAAATGCTGCTGTTTAATTTCAACAACAGTGTCGCACTCAACGTGTATGAGATTAGTACGGAAATATATTACTGTGGTACCACTTTCACCCACAGTGTCATAAAATACGTATATGACCCAGGAATAGTAATCAAACACTGCAGTTTCATTTCACCAACAGTGTCGCACAGTACATGTATTAATACGAAATAATAATATACTGCAGTTTGACCGGCAGTGTCACAGTACTTATGAAAATAAAATAAAAATTGTATAGTACACTGGGGTACAGCACAAACAAACAAATAAACTTTTTTTAATAGAAGCATATTTTATGCTTTTTAGCTTTTATTATTTTAATTTTACACTGGGGTGGAGCCTCTGGATGGACGGACAGATCACCCCTAGGTGGACAGAGCACCCATTGTCAGATACACCAGACGACAGACAGAGCACCCCTGGACTGATAGGACACAGCAGCCCCTGGCTGTACACACAGTATAATGGGTTTTAACACTGGGGCAGAGCCCCTGGATGTATATGGACAGA
Source organism: Pseudophryne corroboree (assembly GCF_028390025.1). Classification (NCBI taxonomy): domain Eukaryota; kingdom Metazoa; phylum Chordata; class Amphibia; order Anura; family Myobatrachidae; genus Pseudophryne; species Pseudophryne corroboree. The sequence goes on from NC_086446.1 coordinate 283,511,815, forward strand.
AAAACCCTTGTCAGATACACCAGACGACAAACAGAGCACCTCTAGACTGATACTGATAGGACACACCAGCCCCTGGATGTACACACAGTATACTGGGCTTTAACACTGGACAGAGCCCCTGGATGTATATGGATTATGGACAGATCACCCCTTCTCCGATACGCCACCGACAGAGCACCCCTGGACTGATACACCAGCCCTACAGCAGTCAGCACCCCCATGCCCATGCCCCATGCCCACACAACCCAGCATTGAGACAGACACGTCCGTTCAGTGCACTCTCCACAGCCCGAGTGAAAATGGTGCAGATCACCAGGACCTTTATAGAATCCAAAACCCTGCAAGAATCCGACAGCGGGATGATGACGTTTTGCCTCGTTTTGGGATCCGAGTCTGGCAGGAAACCCCGAGCCGTACTCGGATCATGAAGTTCGGGTAGGTCCGATTCTCGGAGAACCAGACTTGCTCATCTATAGTATATATATATATATATATATACACATAGGTGGCTTGTGTTTCACTCTATGGGGGTAATTCCAAGTTGATCGCAACAGGAAATTTTTTAGCAGTTGGCCAAAACCATGTGCACTGCAGGGGGGGCAGATATAACATTTGCAGAGAGAGTTAGATTTGGGTGGATTATTTTGTTTCTGTGCAGGGTAAATACTGGCTGCTTTATTTTTACACTGCAATTTAGATTGCAGATTGAACTCACCACACCCAAATCTATCTCTCTCTGCACATGTTATATCTGCCCCCCCTGCAGTGCACATGGTTTTGCCCAACTGCTAAAAAATTTCCTGCTGCAATCAACTTGGAATTACCCCCTATGTACATACATGTGGCTTGTGTCTCACTCTGTGTACATACATATGGCTTGTGTCTCACTCTATGTACATATATGTGGCTTCTGTCTCACTCTATGGACATACATATGGCTTGTGTCTCACTCTAAGGACATACATGTGGCTTGTGTCTCACTCTATGGACATACATGTGGCTTGCGTCTCACTCTATGGTAAACAAGTGGCTTGTGTCTCACTCTGTGTACATGCATGTGCAACAACCAAATCATTGGTTAAGCCCAATGTTCAACTGACATTAGGAGGTGATGAAGGTCGACACTAAATGGTCAAAAGTCAATAGGTCAAGAGAGCCAAAAGGTCTCACAAATGTCAGACTTTTGGATAGAACCACATCTCCCCTTGGGAAGTAAGCGAAGCTTCATGAGGGGTGGTCTACTGTTTATTGTGGTGTATCAAAGTGCTCCATAGCATCACAGCCCTTTTACCTTGGATCCCACTATAGCAGGGACATGCAGTGAGCTAAATGGCTCAGGAGTCAGTGGTTAGAACCAGAGCCAGATTTACTTGCAATATATGAGCCAAAGTATACATGTGGGCATTATACACAGGTGCAGCAGTATACACTCCTGGAAATTTGGTGAGTTTTGATCAGAGATGTGAGGAAAAGATAGCCAGGTGAGGCATTGCCTCACCTGCCATAGACTTTTTACTCCAGAGTTTTGGCTATAAAAATGATTAGAATAATGCAAAGAAGATATTTCAAACATATTCTTTGTATTTTTCATATACTTTATACAGTCAAAACTCTGGCACAAATGTTAGTATGAGAGTAAAGGCTCTGCCTCACCCTACTGCATGTCACTCTATAGGATACTATGGGATCTCCCAAAAGGGAAGTAAAAATGTTGCAAGTATGTGTTAAAGTTACACAGCAAAAGTTGTATGAGTCAAATATATTGAGTGCAGTACAGCATGTTAAAAACTGTTATTACTTATTGCATTTATTATGCATAAAAATAAATGCCACAACTATTAAAGCAGCATTATACCATATTTCATCTGCTAACATGTGTCCCCAAATATTTATACATTAGGCAATACAGATGAGCATCATTATTAATGAGCATAGCACATCACTTCTTTGCAACTGTTCCTCTATTCTTTATTTTTAATTACGATTATTTTAATTTTTGTTTTAAAAAAAAATTCTGGAAAATCAGGGTTTTTTATTCAATAAATTTAACACTGTTTAAACAAATAGGTTTTAGTATGATAAGTTTTTGACAGTGAAATAGGAATGACTAAATCACTTCTGTGTATTTTTTCTCTTTTTTTTGTTTTTGATTTGGCCTTAACTACAATGCCACCAGTTGACTGCGATACGACAATGGCAAGTTGTTGCTGGATTTGTTCTGTTTTGATTTGATGTAAGCTGTTGCAGTTATTATGCTAATAAGGCCCTTAGGAATAAGGTGGCAGATGGAATCCAACGGAACAGTTGTTTTATTTTGTTTTGTTTTGTTTGGGAAAAAAAAAGTTTTGGGGATTGAATTCATTAGTAAACTCAGTCATCCCCCCTCGCTTGTCACACATTTAAAAAGTTCTGTGGCATAAGTAAACACATAATCCCATACAGTCATAGAAAAATAGATATATCATGTAAACACCATCTGTTTAACAAATATTTTAGTTCAGAAAAATACATACCTAGGGACTTATTCTGAGTCGGACACAATGGTGAAGTTCACGACTTATGTGTGTGTTACGGGACAGCTGATTGCGAACTCAGAAACGTAATCACCTACATTGGAGGCCGTACTCTGATGGGTATTCTGCATATTCCATGGGGTTGGGGCAAATTTTGATGATGCGCCCAATGGCATACCTCCCAACTGTCCCAATTTTGGCGGGACAGTACCGTTTTCACGGACTGTCCCACTCGCGGGTCACAGTGTCCCATGGAGGGCGTGGCAGTTGGGAGACACTGTGCACATGTGCACAGCGTCTATTCACTGGCAGGGAGTGACAGGGGGCATGGCCAGCAGCTCACAGAGCGCTCTTACAGGCTGTGTTTGAAAATGACAGATAGGAGCTGGTTGGTTGGGACTTACCTCCATCCACTTTCTCTCTCTCCAAAGCTTAGTACATAGACCAAAAAGAAAGGAGGGGGTGGGATAAGAGCAGGGGGTGGGGATACACAGCACATGGTGTTACCCTGGCTCCTGCCTGCACCTGGCAGATGGGAGGGCAAAGCTGCTGCAGAAAGTGTGTGTGCTCTGAGTTAGACTCTGCTTGCATAATAGCCTGCTGAGTATTGCTCCGCATGTGTAAGAGTCTGCTGTGAGTGTGACTCTGCATGTGTGAGAGCTTACCCTGGGGTGTGAGTAAGGTATCCAGTGCTAGAGTAAGGTAGGGAATCATGTCCAATGGAGCAAAGTGCCTTAACTGCACGCAGCAATTAAATTGCTCTGATTGTTGTGGACACACCCACTATGACACCCCACAGAATGATTTAGCCACACTCCCTGTGTGCCTAATACTGCCTTTTGCTCCCCCTTACTTGAAAACCTGGCTACGTCACTGAGCACGCCCTTTTTTTTATTTTTTTTATTTACTTGACATATGCTAGCCGAAACATCTAGCTCTCACTTAGATAGATTAGGAATAACGTTACTAAATGGCCATTTTCCCATCAGAAGGCAGCTTTTTTTTAAGTGTAGCAAAAGTCTTTTCAGTGATAAAAATATGTTAGTTTTCATAAAGAGATTTTACATTTTAAAAATCAATTTTACTAGTTCAGTTTTCAAATACTGTACCAATACATTGTTGGAGGTGGCTGTGTGTTGCCGGAACATAGCACTTACATATGAATGGGTCCTCTGCCCACTGCCCTTGGAGCTGCGATTGGCTGCAAGCTCATATATGCAAACACATGGCGTCTGCGTCGCTACTGCTGTGTCCAGTCTGACTAAACACAGACCTACTATTAACCCTGATGTTCCTCGTTTTTGCGTGTAGTCTGCGTCTCTTTTCATTTCTGGGGTGCCGCTTCACTTGCTAACATCATCAGTTTCATAGCCTAAAAAATTGCAATTGCATTTGCATACAAACATGAATTAGGCCCTTGGCAAAAAACAGAGAACCTCCCTTTACAACTTGCACTTGTCCAGTATCCTGAGACTGGTACAAATCTCTTTTTCTTATGAATGTCCCAGATGACATCATATAGTTAATAAATCTTTTTGCCACTGGTTCAGAAAGAAACATAAAATATACAAAGCGGGAGACTGAATTAGCAACAAGATCCTGGCAGAACCTCACTCGCATATACTACAGTATGCCATACTTGCCTACTCTCCCGGAACGGGCGTGAGGCTCCCGAAAATTGGGTGACCCTCCTGCCCCCCCCCCCCCAGAAGAGCAGGCAAGTCTCCCGATTTTTGCGGTCCCTGCCCTGCCAGCCACTTAGTGAGTAAAGTGGAAGGTCTGGGCAGTCGACGATGCGATTCTTGTTGAATCGCGTCATCATAGCCACGCCCCCTGCAGTATTATGCCTGTACTATCGGCATTACAGAGAGTGGGTGTGGCTTAAATGATGTGCCTTGCCAACCACGCCCTCATACCGCCTCCATCCCACCCCCATTCTGCCTCCGCCCCCGCCCCCTCTGCCAATCATTGCCCTGCCTTGCCCCCTGCCGAGCCGACGTGGCTGCTCTCTCCCGAAGAGAGCAACCACAAAGTCGGTAAGTATGTAGTACGCAGGTTATTTGGACAGGGTGCAAGCAAAAATATCCATTATCAGAAAAGCCAATTATACCTCGCACTTAACTCCCAATATACTGATTTGCCGTACACATCTATTTTATAACTGGGGGACACTATTGACTTTCTGAAGTGTTAGGAACATGAGATTGCCGTTGGTGGTTACCTGATTGTTGCTCCCATGTAACCACCAAAGGCAATCTCATTTGGAACCCATTTTTTAAAAAACTGTGGACTTTTTAAACAAAAAATCCCAAAAAGGGTTGTAAACATATACAAATTAACCCTTTCTTTTACAGGTTTTGCATACACATAGACTTTGTTAGCAAGCGCTCTGCTGTTCATTTTGTTATCTCCATCCAAGAATTAGTAAATAGACCAATTACTGTAGTTCCTAATCCACCTCTGTATTCACCTGCCATAGAGAATCATTTACAGACCTTTGTTCTTCTCCACAGAATATGCACAGGGCTCTGGCTTATTCATGGAACTGGAAACCTGGATTTAGGGGTGTATTTAATTAAGAAAGTTTTTACTCAATTTAAACTTACCTAAATCGTTGTGTTTCAGAGGCTAACACACACATTTACTAACAGACAATTTTTAAAATTGATTTTAAATGTTAGTGAATATGTGTTTTATCCCCTGAAACACAGCACTGATTTGGAAAGATTTAAATTTGACATTTACTATGGGAGTGTTCCCAGGTATTTTATGTTTTAGAACCGAGTAAGTGGGGTTATATTGGCTACAGGTGTTTCAAGAGGTATAGTTACACCAATAGCTTGTTTATTGGGAATAGTTGAAACATATCCGCTAGATACTGTAGATATACAAAATAATATGTCCTCAATCTGCAGTGGCAAATGCAGGATTTCTAGAGGGGAGTTTCCAAATGCAGTACACAATCTCCCACTCTGCGGAACATTGGAGCAAGTGTGGGAGTCTGGGGGAGTGGTAGAAGAACCTAGTAATGACGGTAATGACCATGAACATTAGACTTTTTATACACTGTATACTGTATGGAATACTGTATTAATATTTAACTCTATAGATTGTCCATAGTACAGACAGTGTCAAATATATTTAAATTATATAAATAAGATAAGTGGTCATGAAAAGGTTAAACATACCATAATAAATAAATACACAAACAAACAAAATAGAACCAATACTGCACTTTCTAAGCACACATTCTCCCATTTCATGGTAAGGCTCCTGTCTCTTCTTCCTGGTAGCTACTCTCTGGTCCAGTGCACTGATTGAGGATCCACACACACTGCAAACTTGGTAGCAGAAGCTGCCGCCACAGGGCATGTGCAGTAACTCTGTTCTGTCCCTTAAACTGTATGATGAGGCGGCAGTTCCGGTAATCGTATTACAGGTTGAGTATCCCTTATCCAAAATGCTTGGGACCAGAGGTATTTTGGATATCGGATTTTTCCGTATTTTGGAATAATTGCATACCATAATGAGATATCATGGCAATGGGACCTAAATCTAAGCACAGACTGCATTTATGTTTTATATGCACCTTATACACACAGCCTGAAGGTAATTTTAGCCAATATTTTTTATAACTTTGTGCATTAAACAAAGTGTGTCTACATTCACACGATTCATTTATGTTTCATATACACCTTATATACACAGTCTGAAGGTCATTTAATACAATATTTTTAATAACTGTGTATTAAACAAAGTTTGTGTACACTGAGCCATCAGAAAACAAAAGTTTCACTATCTCACTCTCGCTCAAAAAAGTCCGTATTTCGGAATATTCCGTATTTCGGATATTTGGATATGGGATACTCAACCTGTATATGCCAACAGAAGTTAATTTATTTTGTTGGTTATATGCACTCTTTGTCATGTACAGTATGTAATGATACATTGATGTAAAGATTCTTCTTGCAGTGGAAGGGGATTACATACAACTTCCTGTATACATCCATTCCTAGCAACATGTTATGTTTCCAACATATCATTCTTCCTTGCAAAGGATCTGTCAGCCATCTGGTGCACACTTACCATCATCTAGATATCTAGACCTACCTGCTCAGAGGTCTGAATGACCCCAATAGCATTACTCCTTCCCTGCATCATTATTTTGCTGTGTTGCAGCTTTTGGGGTTATATAGAAAAATTTTGCACTTTTTTATAGGCCTGAATGACCTAGAAACACCAAAAGATTGTTATGTAGCTGGCAGAGAGATATGAAAAAGGACCTCTTTGGACTGGTTGGGAGGAGAATCATTTGTACAACATGCAGTTCGACTGGCATTAAAGAAGCAGGGTTGCAGAGAGAAAACTCAGGCCCTGGGGCAGCAGACTCCTGAACACCTCCCTTAGGCTTTGCACACAGCTTAGGGGGTGTGATTGCATTAACCAATGGAAATATACTGGTCCTCACAGTCACCAGCGCCCTTTAACTACATTTCTAAAATCTTGCTCAGATGGAGCTGTAATGTAAGATGGGGATGGATCAGCACCCCCCCCCCCTTCCCCCTCCCCCCCGCCTACCCTGGAGACTTGTACAGGTGTCCCGTTCTAGTCTGAAACTGCCAAGCACCTAAGGCAGGCCAGGTATCCTGCACCTTGCCCCTACTCCTATAGCCTGTGTTACAGGGCATTTATGTAACATTAGTAGAGTAGTGGAGAGCATATCAGTACAACAGTTGCCTAGCAATAAATGACTGGCAAAGGGGGTTATTTGTACAGCATATGGCTGGTGATTGTAAAGTCTCTGCACAACATATGGCTGGTGATTGGTGGTATCTGTGAAAATTATTGATGGTATATCATCTCCAATATATGACTGTCAAATGGGTCATTTCTGTGCAATCTGTCTATGGTGGTTATGTCTTCTTCGCACAATAATTAGAAGATAAATCCTCACATTCCTAGTCTAAGAATATAATCATGCTGTAAGACCAAAACGTATTGCGTACAATAATGGCAGCTATTTTGTAATGTATAAGGTGACCGTTTGCTGAGTATGATCGTGATGATGATTTGCTGCATGAGGGTGGAAAAGTTGTTTTGTAGAATATTTGTAGAAGAGATCTATATATACAGTATAGGCTTACCATACTATCGTTTTAAACCGGCACGCTCATGGATTACACAGGTTCTGTGGCTGATTAAAACTAGGTGAAATGCAGGCGTGAAGTCAGTCAGCCACAGAACCTGTGTAATTCTTGAGTGTCCCAGTTTAAAGGGATAGTATGGTAAGTATATAGTGTCTGGTCAAAGTTTCAATGAATGTATACATTCATTGAGATTGGATACATTCATTTAAACGTTGACCAGGAGACCTGTTTCCATATAGGGGGTCATTCCGAGTTGATCGCTCGCTAGCAGTTTTTAGCAGCCGTGCAAACGCATTGTCGCCGCCCACTGGGGAGTGTATTTTAGCTTTGCAGAAGTGCGAACGCTTGTGCAGCAGAGCCCCTGCAAAATCTTTTTGTGCAAAACAAGACCAGCTCTGTAGTTACTCTTCGTGTGCGTTGATTCTAACGACGGAGGGACAGCTTTTGACGTCACACACCCGCCCAGCGAACACTCAGCCACACCTGTGTTTTTTCTGCCACTCCTGCGTTTTTCTAAGCACTCCCTGAAAACGGTCAGTTCACACCCAGAAATGCCCACTTCCTGTCAATCTTTCTGCGTTCGGCCGTGCGACAGGAATGTTCGTTAGACTCTGTGCAAACCCACGATGCTCAATGTACCTGTACGACACGCCTGCACATTGCGGTGCATACGCATGCGCAGAAATGCTTATTTTTATCTATCTATCTATATATATATATATATATATATATATATAAATATATATATATATATATATATATATAGTTTGTGCTGTACCCCAGTGTACTATACAATTTTGTTTTATTTTTTCATAAGTACTGGGACACTGCCGGTCAGACCGCAGTATATTATTATTTCGTACTCATACACGTATTGTGCGATATTGTGGGTGAAGGTGCTACCACAGTAATATATTTTCATACTCATTCACGTATTTGTTGTGCGACACTGTTGGTGAAATTAAACCGCAGTGTTTGATTATTATTTCTGACTCATACACGTATTGTGTGACACTGTGGGTGAAATTAAACTGCAGTATTTGATTACTATTTTTGACTCATACACGTATTGTAAGACACTGTAGGTGAAGGTGTTACCACAGTAAAATATTTTCATATTCATACACATATTTATTGTGCGACACTGTTGGTGAAATTAAACCGTAATGTTTGATTAATATTTCTGACTCGTACACGTATTGTGACACTGTAGGTGGTAAATTGTTTGTACAAATTCTGGTGTGTGCTGTACCTCACTTCATTCGTGTTTGTGGATAGATATGGAGGACGAACAATTGAGAGGAGAGCAGGAAGCACATACTAGTGGTGCAGGTGCTGCCACCAGTCGTGATGATACAAGTCCGTCAACGTCATCTACTAAGGCAGATGCCCAAGATCATAGACGGCTTAAGTCAGGGCATGTAAAATCATAGAAGCAATATAATTTTACAGTGGCAAAGAAAAAAAACATAAAAAATAAAATTAGCTATGGAGAAAGATAAAATTGGCAATATGTAATTCACCACACAAAGTGGCAAGGAAAGAGTCAGGCCTTGGCCTTTATTTATAAGTCATGGTTCTGCAACTGTCAGTGAGGCATCTGCTTCTGCTTCTCATGATGATGCAAGAACTTTTCACTCAGAGTCTAGAAGAGAAAAAAAATTAAAACAACTAAAGCAGTAGAACAAACTGTGCATTCAGAACCATCACACATTCCTGAGGAACGCTTAGGGGTGTCCACTTTAGCTATGTCTTAGTCTGACATTTCTCACAATGTCCTCATAGATAAGCCTCTTTCACCTCCTTCCACAATTTCTGCACCATCTGCACATATGTGGAGCAGTACACGTAGATATGGTGATGAGGGCATAATAGAAATTGAGGATTCACGTGTGGAAGTGGGACAGGATGATATGTGTATACTACTACTATCTGACACTGAGGATGTTGATGATGTTGTGTGTGTGTGTAAGTCAGCGATCAGTGGCTGCAGCTCTTGCCCGTGGTAAAAAGAAAGCCACTGTGATTCCTGGGCATAAGATCAAAAAAGCCACCTCATGATTGTGAAGTAGAGGTAGGGACATTTGCCATCTAGGCACCTCCTCCATGTTGCGTAATTTGCGGTGGATTCATGAAATTTATTTTACAAGATTATAATGTAATTTACCTCTTAAGTGGTATGCCCGGAAAAACTCCGGGGGCCAGCAGCACTGCCGATATTGGCTATGTTGATATTGGCTATCTGAAATTGCATGGTTCACCCACCGCAACATTTTGTTGATGCATTCTGCTCCCCCTCCTCCCTCGTACTCCACTCAGGGGGCGGAGTTTCATGGAATGAAGTTGTGACATCATGACGCAACCGCGTCATTCTGTGAAACTCTGCCCCCTGAGCAGAGTACTAGGGAAGAGAGAGGTTGGGGAGCAGGATATCAGTGCTGGTGGGCGTGAATATACACCTCCTTGGCAATGAGCAGTACCATTGGCAACAAGCATGGATTCCAGAGCATGAAACCCCTGGCAATGAGTATGACACCCAGCATATGAAACCCCTGGCAATGAGCAGGTAATTCATTTTACACCCCCCCCCCCCCCCGCCCCTCATACCTGGGAGGTGTGACATTGGAATAATAAAGACACCACTGAAGGGGGGAAATGTAATAGGGGGTGAGAATCAAAAAGTGAGAGATTTTGGTAAAATTATCCTTTTTTTTTTAAAGTGGCAATCATTTACATGGCAAAATCAATCTGGTTTTGCCATGTAAATGATTGCCACTTTAAAAAAAACAGGAGAATTTTACCAAAATCTCTCACTTTCTGATTCTCACATCCTATTACATTTCCCTCCAAGGGTTACCACCCTCATCATCAACCTCCTCATTAGTGATTGTTGGTAGTCCTTCCAAAAAATTGTTTTGTGTGGGCCCAAACAAAGTTAGCACTTCAGCCACAAAAGTGTCAGTCCCTGTCACTGGAGTGCTTGGTTTATTTCACTGTGCATGTGCTTTTTAATATCCAACATAAGGGTGGGAGGGTGTTCCCCAGGACAATTCCATCTTGCACCACCTTTCATTTCTGCCACTACTGTGTGGCCATGTTTCATAGATATGCTAAAAACTGCTGTATGTTTGCACAGCTGTGCTGTCGGTTAGTAACCAGCCAGCTCGCTGCAGCGGATGAAAACAATATTGTGAGGTGGTCACAATTGACTGGAAATGAGTGGAAATGAATGTTATTGAGGTTAATAATACTGTAGGAACAAAAACAGGCAAACATTCTGTGATTTTAGCTGTTTTATGATTTTTTTCTAAAAAAAATTGCTATCCAAAAACAAAGCCCACAAGAGCGAATGGGACAAAACCAATACAGATCCAAAACACAAAGAAGATCCAGATCCAAACCCAAAACCCAGCGCACGTGTCTACACTTCACAGACTGCATGATCCATACATAACTCACAACTTTATTATTGGTAATATAATTGATAATTGCTCCAAAAAATAAATCTGCTAAAGAAAACTTTCTTTATTAAATCTAATTCAGAAAAAAAAACCTCCATTTGGATTGGCATTTAATGGAACATCAAGAAAGCAGCAGCAATCTGGTAAATAGAGAGGACAAAAGACCCAAAGCAAGCTGACATATCTGCAAATTGAAAGTCCACTTCCAGCTGCAGATGCGAACTCATTACCCTGCAGAAGCCTGTAACGTGCAGGCTGCAGCACACACTTTCAGGCAAGTTGTGACTGTTCTTTGTGAGGTTTCAGTGTGACGGTTTTAACAAAGGGAGAATCTATACATAAATGGATTAAACAAGCCCTGTTAAGGACTCAGACACAAAGGAGAAATGTAACCTTCCAACAACAGTTGGTAAGAAGTTGGTGCTAATTTATTCACCAGGCAGGAGAGAGCTGACATATGGGGAATGAGAAGGATTTTCATGGGAAACTGAGCTCCCCAGTAGCAGACAAACTTTCCCAGCTTGTTCATTGATTTCATGTACGGAACAAATGGCAGGAACCCAGTCATTGGCCTTTGGTCTGGAGAGGCCGACTCTCTAGGGTGTAAAAACCCTCTGCTCATACAAATAGAGGCATTTCAGTGGATAGAAAAGGGTAAAAGGGCATAACAGGTCAGTAATGAGACAAGCCAAAGATCATGTCCCTCTGTTAATGTCACAGAATCCCAAAGTAATGATAATTTGTCAGTATTTCCAGCATTCTAGTACATTATATGTTATAGTTATAGAGTTTGGCCATCCATTTGTAATACATTTTCATTTGCTTCTGCCAATTGTTTTATGCAACTGTCCAAAAATGCACCAATTCACTGCTACAATGCATTCAAAGCAGTGGTCATTCAAAGAGCTGCATGTTTATAGCATACCAAGGACAACTCAAAATTGTATCCGGGCTAAAGTGCGACTGACAAGTGATTTGCGGCATGAATGAAACTTTAACCATTCACTGCTGACGCTGGGTCTGTGAGTCCTAGCCATTCTGATTGTCGTTCTATCTGGTTGAATTTCGGAGGAGTCATAAACTTTTTAGTAACTTCGTATCATGTCATTACTGTCCGTTGACAGATAAAGCATAATGATGTGCTAATTGCGATTGCTGCAACAGCCCCTCCTTTGCCTGCCGGGTCTGAGAGACCCAGTGTCAGCACTGAAGTAACTCTGTTGAGTGCCTGTAGCCACTGCTGTACAGAGAAATTGTCACCGGCAGGAAAATGAGGATAGAAAATAAATTAATTTATTTTTAAAGCAATTACACACTATGGCCAGTATCCTATTAGTTGTGGTATTTATTTATTACCAGTTTCTTATATAGCGCAGCATATTCCGTTGCACTTTACAATTAGAACAACAGTTATGGGGGGTCATTCCAACCCGATCTCTCTCTGCAGTTTACCGCAGCGCAGCAATCGGGTCAGACCTGCGCATGCGTGTGTGCCGATGCCGCAGTGTGCCAACGCATGCCAGTGGTCGTTGCCTAGAGATCGCCTCTGAGGGTCCCCTCTTTCCAGATTTTTGAAAATCGGACCTGGGGAATCGGAGATATCCGACTTGAAAGCAGTGGTCCCCATCCAAGCCTGTTAATTGCTCTTCCCAGCCAGATATCTTGGGTTCTGTCTGACTTAGAGCTTTTCTGAGGGCACACTCCAAAAGCTGTGACTCTCCCCTTTTGTTGGAAACTAGCCGCTTGTCTCTACTATGCCCAGAACCAGAGATATCAGCCTTCCAGCAGCTGGTCTCTGCTTCAGCTCCACACGCCTAATATGCAGTTTTTGATTTTCGTTGGTGAATTGCTCTGGCTCCTGAACTCTGATCTCCAAGTCCCCAGTATCTCCTGAAAGGTGTGACTCTCTAGTTTTTTTTTTTATCCCATTCAAAGCTAAGAAATATATTTTCAGGAACTTGAGATATCTGCAGTCAAGCAAGCTGCCCTCCCACTGGAAAATGATAAATATTAAGCCCACTCCACTATCCACCCCTTCCCTACATATTAAACACCCCCTACCACCCTGGAAGTCATGTACCAGGGCTTCTTCATTCAACCCAATGCCCCCTCTACAGTTTAGCCCCATCTGTGCAGTAAAGGAGTAATTAGTAGAAATTACTGCTCCAGGTCCTACATGCTGAGCGGAAGATAGAACACCCCCTTCCACCCATGGGACATCAAAGCTGCCGCTGATAGCACCCCCACACCCCTACCGCTGAAGGATGGGTAGGGGGCCCAGTGTATTGCTGTGCCCAGGGGCCTACACTCCTGTTAAGATGGCCCTGGGCGGACTAGCCCTGTGCTGGGCGTCCCACCGCATGACTGAGTGCCTGATCGTAGCTGTGCTAAATTTAGCACAGCTACGATCAACTCGGAATGACCCCCATAGAACAAAACTGGGCAAAGACAGAAATACATAGAGGTAGGAAGGCCCTGCTCGCAAGCTTACAAGCAATAGGGAAATAGGCATTGATTCACAAGGATAGATGCAACCTATTGCATAATGGTCCACCAGATTGCTAGGTTCATGATGGGTTGTATGATATGATCACCCAGCAATGTTGGAAGACAAAATATGAGAGGTTATGTGGACTGTACAGAGAGGATGTAATTGGATAGGGAAGTATTGAAAGTTATGTGGGTGGGTCTGGAATTTGGTAGGCTTGTCTGAAGAGATGAGTTTTCAGGGAACGTTTGAAGGTTTGGAGACTAGAGGAGAGTCTTATTGTGCGTGGGAGGGCATTCCATAGAGTGGGTGAAGCCCGGATAAAGTCCTGTAATTTTGAGTGGGAACAAGTAATACATGTGCATGAGAGACGCAGATCTTGTACAGAGCGGAGAGGTCTGGTAGAGATATTTTGAGATGTGTGAGGAGATGTATGATGGCGCAGTTTGGTTAATAGCCTTGTATGTAAGTAAAAGTATTTTATATTTAACACGGTAGAATACCGGTAACCAATGGAGGGACTGACAGAGCGGATTCACAGATGAAGAACATCTAGCGAGGAAGATTAGCTCCGCGGCTGCATTTAAAATCGATTGTAGTGGTGATAGCCTATGTTTGGGAAGACCAGTAAGGAGACTATTACAATAATCAATGCGGGAGATGATGAGTGCATGGATTAGCATTTTTGCAGTGTCTCATATTTTGGATATGTTTTTTAGGTGCATGTAACATGATTCAGAGACAGATTGAATGTGTGGAACAAAAGACAGTTCAGAGTCAAGGGTGACACCTAGGCAGCGAGCTTGTGGGGTAGGGTGGATAGTCGCATTGTCAACAGTTATGGAGATATCAGGTTGGTAACTACTCTTGGCTGGTGGGAAAATAATTAATTCTGTTTTGGAAATGTTGAGTTTGAGGTGGCGAGATGACATCCAAGATGAAATGGCAGATAGGCATTCAGTGACACGTGTCAATACAGATGGTGATACATCTGGTGAGGATAGGTAGATTTGAGTATCATCAGCGTACAAATGATACTGAAATCCAAAGGAGCTGATTAGTTTACCAAGAGATGAGGTATAGATTGAGAACAGCAGAGGACCCAAGATTGAGCCTTGCGGTACTCCAACTGATAGAGGTAGAGAGGAAGAGGTAGAATCAGAGAAGTGAACACTGTAAGAGCAATTAGATAGGTAGGATGAGAACCAAGTAAGGGCTGTGTCCTGAAGACCTAGGGATTGTAGTGTTTTTATGAGAAGAGAGTGGTCGACAGTGTCAAAAGCAGCAGAGAGATCTAGAAGAATAAGAAGTGTTTAATGGCCTTTCGATCTAGCAGTGACCAGATCGTTCACTACTTTGGTCAGTGCCATCTCTATGGAGTGTTGGGCATGAAAGTGGGTCCAGTAAGTTGTGGGAGTTAAGAAAGTGTGTAAGGCGAGTGTAGGCAAGTCTCTCAAGTAGCTTGGAGGGACATGGTAGCTGAGAAATGGAACGGTAGTTGGAGAGAGTGTTTGGGTCAGAGTTGTGTTTTTTTTTAGAATGGGAGTTATTACTGCATGTTTAAACAGAGAAGGATAGATACCAGTAGAGAGAGGGATACAGTAGATTACAGATTTTAGTTAAGGTTGGGATAAGCACAGGAGACAAAGTTTTACTGACTTGTGAGGGTATAGGATCAAGAGGAGAGGTCGTGGAGTAGGAGGATGAAAAGAGTGTTGATACTTCATCTTCACTTGTGAGATCAAAAGAAAGTGCCAGTGGGTTCAGGTAGGGAATTGAGCAGGTCACTGGCTGAGTTAAAGCATACCATTTCATCTCGGATTTTATCAATCTTATCCTTGAAGTAGGAAGCAAGTTCTTGTGTACGGATAGTAGCTAGTGGGGGAGGTGAGGGAAAGTAAGAACATCGGGCGTGAAAAGCGGGGGGTTTTCATGACTTTTCCAAAAAAAAATTATTACAGGCTATCCTATTAGATCACCCATAAAACAATGCCTTTTCTTCCAAAAACACACAGGTTCAGTGAAACTTGTGTATTTTCGGGAGAAACACATTGTCCCCCACAGGAAAAAAACACATTGGCCCCACAGAAAAATAAACAAACACATTAGCCCCCACAGGAAGAAAAAAAACATACTGATCGGGAGGGGGGGGAACATTTGCTCCCACAGAAATAAACACATTGGCCCCCACAGAAAAAGACGCATTGACCCAATAGAAAACAATAATAAACATTGACTCCACGACAGGAAAAAATAAAGACACATCGGCCCCAACATTTTAAAAAATTGGGGTGGATAGTATATGTCCCTAGGTTGGGAGTACTGTGTCTAGGGGGCTAGGAGGGGGGATGTATGTACCTGGGGCAGGGGGGTACTGTGTCTAGGGGGGTCTTGTGGTAGCATGGACAGTGTATGTACCTAGGGCGGGGGGTATGGTGGGTAAAGTATGTCCCTGGGGCTGGGGGGTGGGGATACTATATACCAAGGAGGTCAGAGGGGTATGTCCCATAGCCTAGGGGTAAGAGCAGATTGAGGCAATGTTCCGGAGGTGGTGGTTAGGGTGGGTACTGTACGATGAGGCCTGTAGCACAAGTTTCATACTGCTGCTGGGGGCAGGATGGGAGTAATAGTAGTGCTGGGCATGGGGACAGGCTGGGAGTATTAGTGGTGGGGAGCAGGGGGCAGGTTGGGAGTAGTAGTGGAGGGGAGCAGGGTGCAGGCTGGGAGGGGTGGTGCAGATAAGGGGACAGGCTGGGAGTAGTAGTGGTGAGAATCAGGCTGGTAGTGGTAGTGCAGAAAGGGGGGTAGGCCGGGAGTAGTAGTGCATTGACAGCAGCCCATAGAACCCGGATTGGGCTGCACAAAAGGTAGGGATTGGCTTCATACAGGAAGCCATCTCTCTGCTTATCACAGCACAATCTCCAATAGGACTGCCTTGTGTGTCTTAATAATGAGGTTTTTTTTTAGAACTGGTGATGTTGCCCATAGCAACCAATCAGATTCTACATAACATTTATCTAGCTGCTTCTAGAAGATAATAGACAGAATCTGATTGGTTGCTATGGGCAACATCACCAGTTCTAAAAAAAACCTCCCATCTTAATAAATTACTCCTATAGACAGTCAGCCTTGCTATAACTGATGCTGATTGGTGAAAAACTGTCACTTTGGAGGGAGGGAGGGAAGGGAAGGATAGGAGGGAGGAAAGTTGGGAGGAGAGGGGAGAGATGGGTGGAAGGGAGAGGAGGGGTAAGGTGGGAGGGAGGGATGCAGGGGTGGGGATGAGGTGGGGTGGGGTGGGGTGGGAGGAAGGGAAGGGAAATTTGGGTGTGGAGCAGGGCCGGCGCTTCCATTAGGCAGCTTTAGGGAGCTGCCTATGGGCGCCAGGACCTGAGGGGGCGGTATGCTGAGGCTGTCAGGAGCCCTGGTCGTTTTGACTGTTAGCCGCCAACCCGCTCTCCCCCCTTCGCCCTTTACTAGCCCCCATGAAATAGCAGCAGCAAGGCACCCGGCGGCATGGAGACACATAGCAGCGCTGCGGGTAGTCCTGCAACGATGCTAATTTGACTGACAGGCAGCTAGACAATTCACTGCCGCACCGCTATGCAGAGGCGTCACTAGGGTTGGTGTCACCCGGTGTGGTAACTCATGGTGTCACCCCCCACGTACTTCCTCCCATATTATACCACACGGAATCTTGGCGGGGGGTGGTGACGGGGCGTCGATGCACCGTTTCAGGGGCGTGGTCCGGACAACGCAGACGTTTCTGGACCATATGTGGGGCAGGCTGCAGTGGCTGCATGACAGCACACGCAGCCGCTGCGACCCAAAAGATGGCGGCCAGGCGACTGCCTTTACAGCTAGGCTGCGGAGGGAGAGGGCTACCCTTAAAATGCGAGCGCATCTATGTATAGCAATGCGCTCGCATATCAGCGGGGGGGGGGGGGGGGGGGCGGACTTGGCATGTGGGGTGCCCTTAACCTGTGCTGGGGAGCCCCCCCACATGCTAGAGAAAGCAGTTGTAGTTTTGCTACTTTTAGCAAAACTACTACGGATGCTGAATTAGGCCCAAAATCCATTGATATGTCAACAGTCATGGATGAGTGCATACACACGCACCCGCTAGCGACCCAAATATTAAAGCAAAAATTACGGGTAGCTGGAGCACTGCTTCCCACTACCCCTTATTATTCCCCCTTACTGCTCTGGGCAGTGGGAGCATCACTCTCCCGCTGTCTGCGTCCACAATTGAGGCGTTCTATTTCTGTCTGTGTAGTGGGAGCGTGCTACGGTACGCTCTGCTGCTCCAAACTGGCAGCTGAAACGACTAACAGCCAGCCAGGGAGTGACAGCAGCAGCCAGCAGGAGACTCCAAGTTCAATGAACTGCACACTGCATTACAGGTCCTCCCTATTGTAATGCAGCGGCAGCACTACAGAATGCAGTCTCCTCCCACTTCTCCCTCCCAGTATTGCTAGCGGCGCTGGCGGGCATGGTAACATCACGAAGACTGATGTCATAGCCAGTGCCAGATTAAGGTTCACATGGGCCTGGAGCTGAAATTCATGAAAGGCCTATTGTGTGCTGCCACAGGGGATGTGACTAGTGATGTGGGGGGCATGACCAGTGGTGTGGTGTGGTGGTGTGATCTGCATCATGGGTTGTATCAAGAGCCTTCCTTTAATTGCCCTGCCCCTACACACTTCCATCCTGCAGCTTGGCATATTTGCGTCAATCACGACTAGGGTGCACGTGTGCGTCTAAGTACAAGCACCCATAGGAATACATGAGCAGCGTACTAAACCGCAGCTCAGCTGGTGAAATGTGGTGTCATGTGGTGACATGTGGGGATATGGGGTATCATGTATTGAAATGTGGTGTCATGTGGTGACATGTGGGGATATGGGGTATCATGTATTGAAATGTGGTGTCATGTGGTGACATGTGGGGATATGGGGTATCATGTATTGAAATGTGGTGCCATGTGGTGACATGTGGGGATATGGGGTATCATGTATTGAAATGTGGTGTCATGTGGTGACATGTGGGGATATGGGGTATCATGTATTGAAATGTGGTGTCATGTGGTGAATTGTGGTGTTGTGGTGAAATGTGGCATCTTGGTGGTGACATGTGGGGATATGTGGTATCATGTGGTGTCTTAGAGGTGGCATTAGATGTACTTGGTGGTGGCACTGATTAATCTCCCCTACACAGCAACCGCAAACATATCCCTGTCCAAGAACCCATTACTGAAGCACTCCATCCACGTACATCCATTACCCCATCTCTCCCCAATTCATTATCAATCCCTCCTCCCAACACCCATTAGCACATTCATCCACCCACCCTTTCAGCTCCCATAAAGCTTCCCTCACAGCAGCACCCACACTACACTCACACAGCACCCATACTACGCTCACACAGCAGCACCCATACTACGCTCACACAGCACCCATACTACGCTCACACAGCAGCACCCATACTACGCTCACACAGCAGCACCCATACTACGCTCAAACAGCACCCATACTACGCTCACACACATACTACGCTCACACAGCAGCACCCACTCTATGCTCACACAGCAGCACCCATACTACACTCACACAGCACCCATACTACGCTCACACAGCAGCACCCATACTACACTCACACAGCACCCATACTACGCTCACACAGCAGCACCCATACTACGCTCACACAGCACCCATACTACGCTCACACAGCAGCACCCATACTACGCTCACACAGCACCCATACTACGCTCACACAGCAGCACCCACTCTACGCTCACACAGCACCCATACTACACTCACACAGCAGCACCCACTCTACGCTCACAGCAGCACTCATACTTCACTCACACAGCAGCACCCATACTACGCTCACACAGCAGCACCCACTCTACGCTCACAGCAGCACTCATACTTCACTCACACAGCAGCACCCATACTACGCTCACACAGCAGCACCCATACTACTCTCACACAGCAGCACCCATACTACGCTCACACAGCAGCACCCATACTACGCTCACACAGCAGCACCCATACTACTCTCACACAGCAGCACCCATACTACTCTCACACAACGGCACCCATACTACGCTCACACAGCACCCATACTACGCTCACACAGCAGCACCCATACTACACTCACACAGCAGCACCCATACTACGCTCACACAGCGGCACCCATACTACTCACACAGCAGCACCCATACTACGCTCACACAGCGGCACCCATACTACTCACACAGCGGCACCCATACTACACTCACACAGCGGCACCCATACTACGCTCACACAGCGGCACCCATACTACGCTCACACAGCACCCATACTACACTCACACATCGGCACCCATACTACGCTCACACAGCACCCATACTACACTCACACCGGCACCCATACTACGCTCACACAGCACCCATACTACACAGCACCCATACTACTCTTACACAGCACCCACACTTCATTCACACAGCACCCATACTACACTCACACAGCAGCACCCATACTACACAGCACCCATACTACACTCACACATCGGCACCCATACTACACAGCACCCATACTACACTCACACAGCTGCACCCATACTACGCTCACACAGCACCCATACTACACTCACACATTGGCACCCATACTACTCTCACATAGCACCCATACTACATTCACACAGTGGCACCCATACTATGCTCACACAGCACTCATACTACAGTCACAAGCGGCACCCATACTACATTAACACAGCCCCAATTAGCTCCCCCCCCCACCTAACACTCAGTAACCCAACAATTTCTACATCCCAATGCCCATTAACACATTCAGCCTCATACACACACACCTCATAAATCGATTCTGCTAATCATGGAGCATTTATAGAAGTTACCTGGCTGGCATCATGCAGCACATCACCAGCAGCTCCTTCCTCCTGTAGTATAGTGTGGGAGGCGGAGCTTGTGTGTGTCAGGCTCAGGACCCGAGTGAGGAGAGAGTGTCCGGACTCTGGAGGAAAGGGTAGGGTCGGCCACTGCACTGCCTGCACGGCTCTGTACTGCGCTGCCTGCTGATCTCACTAAACAGGTGAGAGTGTCGGACTTTAGGAGGCGGGGCCTGGAAGGAGGGGGTATGGTCTCAGCCGTGGACCAGTGTTTCTCATGTCAGGGGATGGGGGTGCGTGTGAGTGCGCGGCTCGTTTTGGTGTCACCCTATAGAAGGGTGACACCCGGGTGCGGGCCGCACCCACCTCATGACGCCACTGCCGCTATGCAGTGGGAGCAGAGAGTTGGTTTCCCCCTCGGCCAGTCCCGTGTCCCCCATCTGCCGGGCCGGCTCCATAGCCTGCTGCTTGATGGGGTTTTTTTGGTGGGTTTTTTTTATAAAAGGGGCGTGGCCACACCTCCGTGATTAGGCCACGCCCCCGAGTATGCTAGGTCCTCGGCGGTCTTTCTATGGCTCTGCTGCCTGTTCTTTCAGACTTGCTCCTGTGATATACTGTAAGCTGGAGGTAACTACTGTGTGTGTGTGTGCGTGTGTGTGTGTGTGTGTGTGTGTGTGTGTGTGTGTGTGTGTGTCTCAGTATCAGTGTGTGTGTGTGTGTGTGTGTGTGTGTGTGTCTCAGTATCAGTGTGTGCCTCAGTATGAGTTTGTCGTCTCAGTATGTGTCTCAATATGAGTGTGTGTCTCAGTATGAGTGTGTGTGCGTCTCTGACTTAGTATTAGTGTCATCATACGCGGATTCAGGGGGGGGGGGCACCAAGGCACGTGCTCCCCCTGTCATTTAGGAGGTGTTTTTTTTTTTTATGCTGCACTGCACAATGAGGCCGCCGGCTGTCGGTCCCTCCTTCCTGTAGCAGCTTACCTAGGAACGAACAGCCCAGCTCCGCCTTCTGCATTCTGATCCGCGGGCTGGGCCTAATTCGGACTTTAGTGTCACCCTCTCCCTGGCTGCACTAGTACACGGGGGAAGAGGGGCTCCGCGGTACGCTGATTGCGGGGGAGTGAGAGCCGTCAATGCCGCCGCCTGTTAGATGGAGCAAGCTGCCGCCTGATGGAGCCAGCCGGACCCGCCACCAGGAGACAGATCCCTGCACAGAGTTGGCAGTGCAGGGGTGATTGAGCTGAGCTGGGGACCGAGGAAGCAGGTAGGGTGCAGGGACACGGGAAGGGCTACTGAGTGAGTGTGCGGTGCTGCATTCGCATGTGCAGGGCCAGACAGAAACAGTGCTCTCTCAGTGTCTGCTCCCTTCTCCAGCCTGGTGCCCCCACCTTTACTGCCCCTAGCCCCAGTGTCTCCCATCCTGCCAGCCCAATGTTTCCCCTTCCCTCCCCAACCAGCCCACTGTTCCCATCTCACTGCTCTCCCATCTAGAACCCCCCAGTGAGTCTAGACATACTGATCCCTCCGCACCAGCCCAGTGTTACCCCTTTCACTGCCCCCTTCCCATCCTGCCAAGTGCCTCCCCACTCATAGTGCCCTGGGCCCCCCAATCCAGCCCAGTGTCCCCCACCATCTCACTAACTCCCTTATCCCAGTATCTACCACCCTATCTGCCCAGTGTCTCCCCTCTCCCAGCCCCCTGCCCCCATCTCACTGCCACTCAGCAAGGACATCCCCTCATTCAGCCCAGTGTATCCCCTTCTACAGCCTAGTGTTTCCCCCTCCCACCACCATCTCTCTGCCCCATTTCCATCTAGGCCGGTGTCCCATATATAGATCCCACTGCCTGTCACCTACTGCCTTTCTGTCTCCAGCTATCTCTCCCCATCACTTTTCTCCCGTTACCCATTGCCTTCTACTCTCAACCTGACATCACCCACTGCCTCTCCCCGTCACATTCTCCCTGTCACCTACTGCCTTTCTGTCTCCAACTATCTCTCCCCATCACTTTTCTCTCCTGTCACCCATTGCCTTTTACTCTCTACCTGACATCACCCACTACCTCTCCCCGTCACATTCTCCCTGTCACCCACTGCCTTTCTTTCTCCCACTATTTCACCCCATCACTTCTCCCTCCTGTCTGCCTCTCCCTGTCACCCACTATCTCTCCCCGTCATCCACTATGTCACAAACAATCTCACATTCTGTGGCGTCACCCACTGCCTCATGGATATGGCATTCTCTTTGAAGCCACAACCATTGTTGCAAGGCCAAACCCACTTTTCTGGAGCACGTGCGTCTTATGTGCGCACTAAAGTACCTCCCCCTCATTTCCTCTGTCATGGTGCCCCCCCCCCCCGTCATTTTGTTCTGGATCCGCCCCTGAGTGTCATTGTGTTTCTCAGTATGAGTGTACATGTGCCTCTACCTCAGTATGAGTGTCAGTGTGTGTGTCTCAGTGTGAGTGCCACTGTGTGTCCGTCCCAGTATGAGTGTCAGTGTGTGTGTGTCTCAGTATGAGTGTCACTGTGTGTGTGTCTCAGTATGAGTGTCACTGTGTGTGTGTGTGTGTGTGTGTGTGTGTGTGTGTGTGTGTGTGTGTGTCTCAGTATGAGTGTGTGTGGGCCTCAGTGTGAGTAGTTGTGTATGTGTTACAGGGCTCACTGGGAAACATCCAGTACCTGTAATGCTATACCTCACACTCTGTTAAAGGTGTGGCATTTGATATGCCGGCTGTCGGGATCCCAGCGCTCAGCATACCGACGCCGGAATCCCGACAGCCGGCATACCGACAACTATTTTCCCTCTTGGGGTGTCCACGATCCCCCTGGAGGGAGAATAACAAGCGCCACTGTGCCCGCAAGGGGCTCTTTTGTGCTCGCCCCACTGCCAGTATACCAGCGGTCAGGATCCCAGCGACGGTATGCTGGGCGCTGAGATCCCTAGCACTGTCATACCGTAGTACACCCAGTTAAAGAAGTTCCCTGCACACATACTGTATCACAAAAGGCCTGCAGTTGCTGAGAGTATAGGCAGATTCAGTGGCAGCACCAAGCACTGAGCCCCCCCCCCCCCCCCCCTCACAGCAACAGGCGTGCTGCACAGGAGGGAGGGGGGGGGGGTATGCCCCAGGCCGCTCCGTCATTTATGTCCTGGTCCGCCTCATCTACAGAAAGTGGACCAGTGGTTTATGCATCTGCAGCCTGATCCAACTGTCATTGTGGGACCAGCACCAGCATGTGATACTACTATAGACTTTTTTTTACTTTGTCCTACAGACCTACGGAAGACCTGTAGGTCCATAGGCTGTGATGGATGCCGACTGATTGCTTCTCCGTCTGACGGTTACTCCTCCTTGCAAGTAAGTAGTGGAGTTTTTTTTCCATGCGTCAGCTGTAGCTGGTGTGAAACTACATTGTCCAGTATGCCCTGCTTCTTTTTTGGCAGGATATGCTGGGACTTGCAGTTCCACATTGGCTGGGGGTGCCACATTTCACCTATATTTGCAACATAAAAACTGTCAATGAACCAACATAGTATATCACAAGATATATAGTGTATGGCTGAACAAGACATCCGTACCTGCTGCTCAGAAAACGTATTTGTCAGTTTGTCGTGTTCTATTTTTTTTACCATTTATTAGTACTGAAATCTAACTGCACACACTAAAAATAAGCTGCCCAACAACAATCAGAATCCCGATGCCGGAATCCCAAGAGTCAGCATACTGAATGTAAGTATGCCGGGGAGGGTTACAGTTAGGCTGTGGGGGGAGGGGGTTAGGGTTAGGCACCATGGTAGGGTTAGGTTGCAGGGGGGGAAATTAAAGTTAGACTGCAGGAAGGGAGGGTTAGGCGGCAGGTAGGGGAGGGAAGGGGGTTAGCATACTTTCCTACGAGGGGTTGGGATTATGGGGGTCATTCCGAGTTGATCGCTAGATTAAAATGTTCACTGCGCTGCGATTAAGTGAAAAAACAGCACTTCTGCGCATGCGTATGCACAAAGTACTTTCACAATGGCCGATGTAGTTTCACACAAGGTCTAGCGTTGCTTTTCAGTCGCAATGGCGGCCTCAGAGTGATTGACATGAAGTGGGCGTTTCTGGGTGTCAACTGACCGTTTCCAGGTAGTGTTCGAAAAAACGCAGGCGTTCCAGGAAAAACGCAGGCGTGGCTGGGAGAACGCAGGGTGTGTTTGTGACGTCAAATCCGGAACTGAATGGTCTGAAGTGATCGCAAGCGCTGAGTAGGTCTGAAGCTACTCTGAAACTGCACAATTTGTTTTTGCTGCCGCTCTGCGATCCTTTAGTTCGCACTTCTGCTAAGCTAAAATACACTCCCAGTGGGCGGCGGCATAGCGTTTGCACGGCTGCTAAAAACTGCTAGCGAGCGATCAACTCGGAATGACCACCTATAAGCAGCAGGATGCTGCTGTCATTCTTCTGACTACCGGCATCCTAAGCGTCAGGATCCCTTTCCCAAACTGCTGTAGGGTGTATTCTCTATACAGTCTGCAACATTTTTGATACGTTATTATCCAATTGGCGGAACAGTAGCATAGGGTAAGCATTACTGCCTCACAGCACTCAGGTCATGAGTTCAATTCCTGGTCATGGCCTGTCTGTGTAGAGTTTGCATGTTCTTTTTATGTTTCTATGGGTTTCCTCTGGGTATTCCTGTTTCCACCCACACTCCAAAAACATATGGTCAGGTTATGTGGATTTGTCTGTGTGTGTTTGCATTTTAGAGAGTATCACTCCCATTCCAGTGGAACAGGGAGAGATATGAATTCTGATGTTCTGTGTACAAATTAGTGGCACTATATAAGTAAATAATAATAATAATAATTTTGATACTAAGATAGGGCCTTGCACATATGTTGGAGAAGCCATCACGTTTTCCCTTTGTACTTAGCAGGAGCACATTAATTTGCTGTTCTGATAATAATAAAGGGCTATATGCAAGTTATGTACTGGGGAGCATTGTGTTTTGGTTTTTCCTGTCAGGGCAAATGTGTGTTTCTTTTACCCTGTGGAAGCCAATGTGTTTTTTTCTTTTTTTCCTGAAAGGGGTCATTGTGTTTGTTATTATTTGTTCCTGTGGATGCCAATGTGTTTTAGTTTATCCTGTGGTGGCTGATAGGTGTGATGGTGGGAGGCTGAAGTCTTGCCTAGGGTGCCGAGAAACCTTGCACCGGCCCTGGTGTGGAGAGATTGGAGGGGAGGAGTGGGAGGGATGGGAGTGGTAGGGTGGGGTGGGAGGGATGAAGGTAGTATGTGGAGGTGTGGCGTGGGAGGGAATTTTTTGGAGGGAGAAGTGGGAGGGATGGGAGGGAGTATGGATTGGCAATGTAGGTTGTGAGTCAGAGGGATTTAGGGAGGGTGTGAGTCCAGTGGAGGGAAGGAAATTGTGATGGCTGTAGGTAATCTGGTTGGGAGGGATTGTAATAGGTAGGGTGGGAGGGAATTAGGAACAGAAAAATTAGAGAAGGAGAGAGTGTGGAAGGGAGGCAAAGTATCCAGGAGGGAGGGAGTGTAGGTGGGAAGTATTTAGGGATGGACGGAGATGGTGCAGGAGGGATGGAAAGTGAGCAGGAGGAATTTAAGGATGGAGACAGTGAAAGTGGGCAGGACTTAGTGAGTGTTGGAGGAAGGGTGGGTAGGATGGAAGGTGGGAGTATGAGAGGTAGGGAGTCCCTTTTTTTTTGTAATGGAGGGTGTGTAGGATGTAGAGTTTTAGGGATGGGGAGAGTGAGTGTAGGAGTGAGAGAAAGTGTGCTGGAGGAAATTAGGGATGAAGTGTTGGAGGATGGATCCTAGAGAGAAAAGTCTGATAATGAACTAAATGACAATGGAGGTCATTCCGAGTTGATCGCTCACTAGCAACTTTTTGCAGCGCTGCTATCAGGTTAAATCTCGCAAAACTGTGCATGCGTATGCACTGCATTGCGCAGGCACGTCATACGGGTACAAAGAGGATCAGTGCTGGGCAATGGATTTAGCCGATGGCAAGGTGATTGACAGAAAGAGTGCGTTTGTGGGTGTCAACTGACCGTTTTCTGGGAGTGCTTGGAAAAATGCAGGCGTGTCCAAACATTTGCAGGGCGGGTGTCTGACATCAATTCCGGGACCAAAAAGACTGAAGTGATCGCAGCGGCTGAGTAAGTCCAGAGCTACTCAGAAACTGCAAAAAACTTTTTTGTGCCGTTGGCTGCAAAAGTGTTTGCACACTTGCAAAGCTAAAATACACTCCCCCATAGGCGGCGACTATCTGATCGCAAAGCTGCAAACAGTTGCTAGCGAGCGATCAACTCGGAATGACCCCCAATGCTAGAAAAAAATACATTAACCAGGATGAAAACATCAGAGTAACATTTTTTAGTAGAAAACCAGCAGTCACCTGTATCTGCCTCTTTGAAATCTTACAATGTAATGTCAAATAATATTTGATGGACACACCACCCATCATAGAACTATTTAATCACAACAGGGACAATTTTATAGGATGCATCACATTCTAGATCTTAATAAATCTAGCAAGAAACAGTTCCCTATAGGTTTGTATAGGGTCTGATTTTGTGATAAAAAATGAGGAGACTTGATACTATATCACCAATATCTGCTACGGTTCTCTGTAGATAAATCCAGGGAATACATAATATTTTAAGGTACCACAAATTTTATTTGATTAAAAAGCCCCTAAATAGCATTATGTATTTATATTTTTTTGTCAAAATCCAAAACCAGAATTAGTAAACATAACGTGCAGATTTGTTTAATAAATGTGTCTCCCTATATAGCCCGTCTAAATGTTTCTCTGAAAGCCATTTTTTTTACTTATATTTTTGTTTCAAATCGAAAGCATTTAATATCTCTATGTGCTACTTTCACTATAGGCCTTAAAATGCATTTGATAGGATGGTATTTTGTCGGCCAGACTTAAAATAGCTGACTCATCTGCATATGGAGATAATGTACTAATGTACTGTATTACTTGTGGAGCCCAAAACTTGCAACGTTGTAGTAAGTGTTTAAATTGCAACATATTTTCATATTCTACTTACTGGTTTGAACTGCAGTATCTTAAGTAGTGACAGTAATTAAACTTAAATAGTTTTAAGAAATTCAGCTTCATTACTACTGTGGCAGTCAGGTAGAAATATAGGGGGTAATTCAGAGTTGATCGCAGCAAATCTCTGCATCGCAAGCGGCGGATTTTAGCCAAATGCGCATGCGCAAAGTGCCTAATCTGCATGTGCAGGGGCCGCCGTATGACAAATGTGCAGAAATACACATGGATTTTGTGTTCGCAGCCACGCAACGACAAAGAGGCGTGTTGAAGGCGGTGCGGTGGCATGGCTTCGCAGGCTAGAGAAAAGGGCCGTGAAGGTGGGCGTTTTGTGGGGGAGTATGCTAGGGGCTGCAGGCGTGGTTTTTGCACCGCTGCAAAGCTAATCTCTGTCGGTACACACTAAAAGTTTGCAGCTGCTGAGTAGGTCTGGGGCTGCGCACAGCTAGCGAACGCTCGGCACAGGTGCCTGACAGGGCGCACCCAGCTAATTATTGCCGATAGAGCACAGCTGTTTGCAATGCAAACGCATGAACAGGCCATTGCATCTCTAGCTCTCTGAAATGGTATATACTTTAACACTCCCTGCAAATTTTTTTACCCCCCTGTTCAATTCACAACCAATACAAATGATTTTTTTATATCAATTACATGCATACTTGCCGACTTTTAGGCTGCTCTCTCCGGGTGAGAGCAGCAAGGTCAGCTCAGCAGGGGAGCGGGCAGTGACGTAACGTACTGAGGGGGGCGGACCAGAGGCGGGATGGGGGCGTGGTGGAGGTGGGGCAGGGGTGTGGCCGTGGGATCGCGTCATGTAAGCCACGCCCCCCGCTGTGTAATGTCACTATTACCGGCATTATAGAGCAGGGGGTGTGGCTATGATGACGTGATTCAACAAGAATCACGTCATCGCCTGCCCGGACCGCCCACTTTACTCGCTAAGTGGGCAGCCGGGCAGAGGGACCCCTGAAATCAGGAGACTTGCCTGCTCTTCCGGGGGGCAGGGAGGGTCACCCGATTTTCGGAAGCCTCCCGGCCATTCCTGGGGAGTAGGCAAGTATGATTACATGTGTATTGCACATGTACAACATGTTGTTTGTAACAGGGACGTGCAGTCAGGGGAGGCAGGGGAGGCAGTGCCTCCCCTGTCCTTAATTATTAAAATACAAAGAAGATACTTATGACACAGATTCTGTGTCATAAGTATCTGCTTAATCCTTTCTATTGTTTAAATGATGTAAAAAAAAAAAGATTTTACAGGTGTTCGGCGGCACCGCTCTCGGTGCCTCCTGCTGTCTATAAGTAAGGTCCGGAATAGGGGGGCGGGGCCAAACATCGGGCTGTAGAAGCCCATTATAAAAAACCCTATAAGCGGCACTAGTATGAGTGCCTCTGTGACAGGGGTGTGCTTTTAGCCCATATGAAAGCACGCCCCTGTCACTAACACTGATGTGATTGGGCAGGGCCGGGCTGGTTGCCCGGCACCAAACCACCTCCAAATCCTGGGCTGGCTGTGTATGACTCTAGACATCCCTCCCCTGCCCCCCGAATTTACCAGCGGCGGCAGATAATCCCCCCCTCCCCGCTGCGCTCCCCCGCCATCGTTTAAAGCCGCCGAGGCCGTATCACATGCAAAGAGAGCAGCGGAGGTCCTGCCCCCTCACAGGGACGTCCGCCGGCGCCATCCACGCACAGGCAGCGCCAGTGCTCCGGGGAACTGCGGGGAGAACACCTCTGCTGCTGGACTCCAATGGTAAGGGGGGGGGGGAAGACCTCTGCTGTGGGACTCCGGTGAGGGGGGGGGGGGGATGACCTCTGCTGCGGGACTCCGGTGGTGGGGTGAGGGGGTGGGGAGATTACCTCTGCTGCGGGACTCCGGTGGTGGGGTGGGGAGATGACCTCTGCTGTGGGACTCCGGTGATGGGGTGAGGGGGTGGTGACCTCTGCTGCGGGACTCTGGTGGTGGGGTGAGGGGGGGGGGACCTCTGCTGCGGGACTCTGGTGGTGAGGTGAGGGGGGGGAGACTTCTGCTGCTGGACTCCGGTGGTGGGGAGAGGGGACGACGACGACGACTTCTGCTGCGGGACTCCGGTGGTGGGGTGAGGAAGGGAAGGAGAAGACCTCTGCTGCGGGACTCTGGTGGTGGGGAGGGGGGGGGACTTCTGCTGCGGAACTCTGGTGGTAGGGAGAGAGGGAGTCCGCTGCTGTGGGTCTTTGGTGGTGGTGTGGGGGGGAGTCCGCTGCTGTGGGGCTCTGGTGGTGGGGAGAGGGGAGTCCGCTGCTGTGGGTCTTTGGTGGTGGGGAGAGGGGGGTCCGCTGCTGTGGGGCTCTGGTGGTGGGTGGGGAGAGGGGAGTCCGCTGCTGTGGGTCTTTGGTGGTGGGGAGAGGGGGGGAGTCCGCTGCTGTGGGGCTCTGGTGGTGGGGAGAGGGGAGTCCGCTGCTGTGGGTCTTTGGTGGTGGGGAGAGGGGGGGGGAGAGTCCGCTGCTGTGGGGCTCTGGTGGTGGGGAGTCCGCTGCTGCGGGTCTCTGGTGGTGGGTAGAGGGGGGGGGTGAGTCCACTGCTCTTGTGCTCCGGTGGTGGGTAGAGGGGGAAGGAGTCCGCAGCAACACAGAGCGCACACAGTGATAGCCACGGTTCGCAGGTTGGGTTTGCCATGTGACACAGAGTGTGATGAATCTTAAGGGGGTACACACGGAGCGCTGTTCAGCTCATTTCTAAGCAATCTGACTAGATTGCTTAGAACATCGCTCCATGTGTAGGGGTGCCGGCGTCAGCGATGCGATGTAGCAGTATCGGGCATTGGCTCGGCGACTATAGGATTATTCGGCGGTACTCGAAGGACATTATGGCTGCAGTGCCTCACCAGCCACTGACCTCACCGCACGCCACTGGTTTGTAAAGCAAATGTACACATTTTGTATATTTTTTTAACACAAAACTTTGCCTGTTTCTGTGTTCACATTGCTTACAGCTGACAAATTGCTTTGAGCTGTCCATCAAGCTGCATTGTCCATCCAAAAAGTACATACTGAATTTATATATCCCACATACATGCCATGTTTTACGGATTACTACATTTGTAGTGTGTTTCTTATAAAAACATTCCCAATATAATGCACCCT
Organism: Pseudophryne corroboree; assembly: GCF_028390025.1. Taxonomy (NCBI): domain Eukaryota; kingdom Metazoa; phylum Chordata; class Amphibia; order Anura; family Myobatrachidae; genus Pseudophryne; species Pseudophryne corroboree. The sequence continues at coordinate 283,542,502 of NC_086446.1, forward strand.
AACCTATCATGTTATTAACTCCTGCTTGACCTAATACATTCCTATCGGTTAATTAGGTCAGATGTGAGTTTTATTAAAGATGGCAATGTAGCCCATCGTAACCAAACAGATTCCAGATCTTATATTGTAGAATGAGCAAAATACCTGTGAAGTATACTATTTGTTGTTTCTATAGGCTACATCCCATCTTCATTGAAACTCCCATCTGACCACATTTTCCTCCTACTATGTTTTGTATATCCACACAAACATACAAAATAGCATTAGTTTATTTTACAACAATCAAATACATTACCATGGACCACAATAAAAAAAAAACACCATTTAATACCCAAGTGTAAGGGGGTTTAATTTTATATCAAATCCAAGCAATATTACATTATGTTCACAAAAAAACAAAGTATAAGGTACAAAATAGTACATAACATGGCACAGCAAAAAAAACTGCCTGTGCAGAAAAGAGGATGCCAGTACCCAGCAGTGAAGTCCCCCATATACTGTCCAACAAACACAACAAGAGACTGGTCTCATTACCATGGCAGAGGAAGATTCTGGTCACAATACCAAAACCCAACTATCAGGACCACAATCTGAAGAGGAAGGTGGGACAAGTTCACAGGCTAATGCATCACAGGCACTGAAATAAAAGAGAAGACACCAAACCCCATTCAGCAGGAGGGAGCTTGACATTCTGTTCCCACAAACCATTATGAAAGCATTTTAGAACATAAAGAACATGGGCGCTGGGAAATGTGACGGCATCTGGAGAGAATTTTTTTTTTTCCCTTTTAGTCCCTGCCTGAAGGGGTTGTTGCTCTGTGGTAGGTCTGCGCATTGATCTTCGAGGGTCCTGCCCAGTGGGATCTTGTTCCTGGGCAGGGGATGGGCCAGATGTCACCTCCCTGAGACTGTGGCCAAGGAGGGTAGTGATGGTCTGTATGCCTTGCCCAATAGTGGTGTTGAGGTCCTGGGCAAAGGAGGAGATGTTGCACATGCCTTGTCGCACACTAGAGGTCAGGTCACTGACCCTGGAGGACAGCTCACGGACCTCCCAGAGCATCTGGTCAAGGAAGTTGGTGTTAATTACTCCATGACTGACTATATCACTCAGAAGCTCTGGGAGACTGCTTTGGGGAAGGGGGGGAGGGTGGGGGGGGCAGTGTGGGCCTCGGATGGTGGTCTATCCTGACCCACAATGGAGGTGTCACTACTTCCACCTCCTCAGCCTCAGTGAGCTGCACCTCCTGCGCTGTGTTTGGAAAAACAGAAGGGGGAAAAAAGAGAAAAAACTTAATAATTTTATAAATGTACACAGTAAACAGTTGGCAATATATGTTTAAAATATTCCCTTCAAAGGCATATGGACATTCCATGGCAGGTGTGTCGGTGTCCATTTCGGACACACCTGCCACCTCCTCATAGAACACACAGACCATTGCTTGCTCCTCCAGGTCTGTAAATTCTGCACTCTCAGGGAGTGGCCCTGCCCCTGTTGCCCTCAAAGCGATTCAAGGCGCAGACTTTTTCTGCTTCAGGCGGGACTTGAAGTCAGCCCAACTACATATGTTTTGGTGGTTAAGTGAAAGAAAACTAAAATAAACATAAGTAAATTTGTAGCATACTTTTTGGACACATTCCACAAATTGTATAGCTAAAGCAATCTTAAAACTCACGCCATACATTAGTTTGCAAAACTTGGAATCATACATAAAAATTTTTTTTCCAAATTATGTAAACAAAAAATCTTCATAGATGTTGTAAGTTAGCAAACAAAGATGTAGTGGTTCACTTATGTCTCACCTTCTCAAAGGTTACATATGTAATAGTATTGGTTGCTATAGGCAACATGACTTAGGAAATGGTGTTTCTCTAACGTCCTAGTGGATGCTGGGGACTCCGTAAGGACCATGGGGAATAGACGGGCTCCGCAGAAGACATGGGCACTTTAAGAAAGAATTTAGATTCTGGTGTGCTCTGGCTCCTCCCTCTATGTCCCTCCTCCAGACCTCAGTTTGAATCTGTGCCCGGACGAGCTGGGTGCTGTTCAGTGAGCTCTCCTGAGCTTGCTGTAAGAAAGTATTTTGTTAGGTTTTTTTATTTTCAGGGAGCTCTGCTGGCAACAGACTCCCTGCATCGTGGGACTGAGGGGAGAGAAGCAGCCCTACTCTCTGCAGATAGGTCCTGCTTCTTAGGCTACTGGACACCATTAGCTCCAGAGGGATCGTACACAGGATCTCATCCCGGAGCCGCACCGCCGTCCCCCTCGCAGAGCCGGAAGACAGAAGCCGGGTGAAAGAAGCAAGAAGACTTCGAAATCGGCGGCAGAAGACTCCAGTCTTCACTGAGGTAGCGCACAGCACTGCAGCTGTGCGCCATTGCTCCCACACTACACCCACATACTCCAGTCACTGTAAGGGTGCAGGGCGCAGGGGGGGGCGCCCTGGGGAGCAATTAGAGACCTCTTTGGCAAAAGTTTGCATATATACAGTTGGGCACTGTATATATGTATGAGCCCCCGCCAAAAATTGTACATTAAAGCGGGACAGAAGCCCGCCGTCGAGGGGGCGGGGCTTCTTCCTCAGCACTCACCAGCGCCATGTTTTTTCTCCACAGCACCGCTGAGAGGAAGCTCCCCAGCCTCTCCCCTGCAGTTACACGGTAGAAGAGGGTAAAAAGAGAGGGGGGGCACATAATTAGGCGCAAAAATCAATATAAACAGCAGCTACTGGGTTAACATTAAGTTACTGTGTTATTCCTGGGTTAATAGCGCTGGGGTGTGTGCTGGCATACTCTCTCTCTGTCTCTCCAAAGAGCCTAATGGGGGAATTGTCTTCAGATGAGCATTCCCTGAGTGTGTGGTGTGTCGGTACGTGTGTGTCGACATGTCTGAGGTAAAAGGCTCCCCTAAGGAGGAGATGGAGCAAATGTGTGTGTGAGGGTGTCTCCGTCGACAACGCCGACACCTGTTTGGATATGTGTAATTAAGTGCTAAGGTGAATTTATTGCAGGGAATCTACCCATGTCTGTCCCTATGTCGCAGAGACCTTCAGAGTCTCTCAATGCTCACTATCCAAAATAATAGACACTGATATCGACACGGAGTCTGACTCCAGTGTCGACTACGATAATGCAAAGTTACAGCCAAAATGGCAGGAAAGTATTCAATATATGATTATTGTAATAAAAGATGATTTGCATATCACTGATGACTCATCTGTCCCTGACACAAGGGTACACATGTTTAAGGGGAAGAAAGCTGAGGTAAATTTCCCTCCTCTCATGATGAAAAAGAGCGGGAATCTCCAGACAAGAGACTGCAGTTTCCCACAAAGAATTCTCAGGGAGTATCCTTTCCCTACTAGGGCCAGGATACGATGGGAATCTTCCCCTAGGGTGTCACGTTTGCCCAAAAGGTAGCCCTGACTTAACAGCTATCCTCAGGGATCCTGCAGATAGCGTGCACATTCTGGTACACTACTCAGACCGGCGATTGTGTCGGCATGGGTTTATAGCGCTGTAGCAGCGTGGACAGGTACCTTATCAGCAGAGATTGAGACCCTAGTATGTATATATATATATATATAGGTATATATAAAGATATATATATTGAAGATGCTGTCTTAAGAGATATATATATAAAACATGCCCAAAGAGACATTAGTCTACTGGGTTCTAGAGTCAACGCTATGTCGATTTCTGCTTGACGTGTCCTGTAGAATATGCAATGGACAGATGATGCCGACTTAAGAGGCATATGGAATGCTGAGGATTGTGTGGAGAAGGGATCTCGGACCTGGTCTCCACAGTTATAGCTGGTAATTCTGATCTTTTGCCTTATATTCCTGCACAGCCTAGGAAAGCACGACATTATCAAATGCAGCCTTTCGAACACAAAGAAACAAGAAAGTCCGAGGTGCGTCCTTTCTTGCCAGAGGCAGGGGCAGAGGAAAGAAGCTGCACAACACAGCTAGTTCCCAGGAACAGAAGTCCTCCCCGGCCTCTACAAAATCCACTGCATGTCGCTGGGGCTCCACAGGCGGAGCTAGGCCTGGTGGGGGCACGTCTTCGTAAGTTCAGCCACAAGTGGGTTCAGTCCCTGTTGGATCCCTGGGCAATAGATATTGTGTCTCAGGGATACAAGCTGGACTTTGAGGAGATGCCCCCTCACCGACGGCCCTGCCGGCTTCCCCCCACGAGAGGGAAATAGTGTTAACTGCAATTCACATATTGTATCTTCAACAGGTGGTGGTCAAGGTTCCCCTCCTTCAACAAGGAGGGGGTTATTATTCGACCATGTGTAGTCCCGAAACCGGATGATTCGGTCAGACCCATATTGAATTTAAAATCCCTGAACATATACCTGAAAAGGTTCAAGTTCAAGATGGAATCGCTAAGAGCGGTCATCGCAAGCCTGAAAGGGGGAGATTTTATGGTGTCTCTGGACATAAAGGATGCATACCTTCATGTCCCCATTTATCCACCTCATCAGGCGTACCTCAGAATTGCGGTACAGGATTGTCATTACCAATTTCAGACGTTGCCGTTTGGTCTCTCCACGGCCCCGAGAATATTCACCACAGTAATGGCGGAAATGATGGTGCTCCTGCGGAAGCAAGGTGTCACAATTATCCCGTACGAGGACGATCTCCTCATAGAAGCGAGATCAAGAGAGCAGTTGCTGAACAGCGTATCACTTTCTCTGGAAGTGTAACGGCAACACGGCTGGATTCTATATATTCCAAAGCCGCAGTTGGTTCCTACAGCTCATCTGCCTCTCCTAGGCATGATCCTAGACACAGACCAGAAAAGGGTTTATCTCCCGATAGAGAGAGCTCAAGAGCTCATGACACTGGTCAGGAATCTATTAAAACCAAAACAGGGTCAGTGCATCACTGCACTCGAGTCCTGGGAAGGATGGTGGCATCATACGAGGCCATTCCCTTCGGCAGGTTCCATGCGAGGACCTTCCAATGGGACTTACTGGACAAGTGGTCCGGATCACATCTTCAGATGCATCAGTTAATCACCCTGTCCCCCAGGGCCAGGGTGTCACTCCTGTGGTGGCTGCAGAGTTCTCACCTTCTAGAGGGACGCAGATTCGGAATTCAGGACTGGGTCCTGGTGACCACGGATGCTAGCCTCCGAGGGTGGGGAGCAGTCACACAGGGAAGAAATTTCCAAGGTCTGTGGTCAACTCAAAAGACTTGCCTTCACATCAACATCCTGGAACTAAGGGCCGTATACAGCGTCCTACGTCATGCGGAGCACTTGCTTCGCGACCAACCGGTTCTGATTCAGTCAGACAACATCACCGCAGTGGCTCATGTGAACCGCCAAGGCGGCACAAGGAGCAGAGTGGCGATGGCAGAAGCCACCAGAATTCTTCGCTGGGCGGAGAATCACGTAAGCGCTCTTTCAGCAGTGTTCATCCCGGGAGTGGACAACTGGGAAGCAGACTTCCTCAGCAGACACGACCTCCACCCGGGAGAGTGGGGACTTCATCAGGAAGTCTTCACACAGATCACATATCGGTGGGAACTGCCACAGGTGGACATGATGGCATCCCGCCTCAACAAAAAACTACAGAGGTATTGCGCCAGGTCAAGAGACCCTCAAGCAATAGCGGTAGACGCCCTGGTGACACCGTGGGTGTTCCAGTCGGTCTAAGTATTTCCTCATCTTCCTCTCATACCAAGGTGCTGAGGCTAATAAGAAAAAGAGGAGTGAGAACAATCCTCATTGTTCCAGATTGGCCACGAAGGACCTGGTATCCAGATCTGCAAGAAATGCTCACAGAGGACCCGTGGCCTCTTCCTCTAAGACAGGACCTGTTGCAACAGGGGCCCTGTCTGTTCCAA